>NC_057750.1:7321463-7348006 GCF_004010195.1 Chiloscyllium plagiosum | reverse complement strand
CTGATCCCTGCGGTACCCCACTGGCCACTGCCTGCCATTCCGAAATGGAGTCATTTATCACTACTCTTTGTTTCCTATCAGCCAGTCAACTTTCAATCCAAATTAGTACTTTGCCCCCAATACCTTGCGCCCTAATTTTGCTCACTAACCTCCTATGTTGGACTTTATCAAAAGCTTTCTGAAAGTCCAGGTACACTACATCTACTGGATCTCCCTCATCCATCTTCAGAGTTACATCCTCAAAAAATTCCAGAAGATTAGTCAAGCATGATTTCCCCTTCATAAATCCGTGCTGACTCTGAGCTATCCTGTTACTACTATCCAGATGTGTTGTAATTTCATCCTTTATAATAGACTCCAGCATCTTTCCCACCACTGAGGTCAGCCTAACTGATCTATAACTTCCTGCTTTCTCTCTCCCACCTTTCTTAAAAAGTGGTACAACATTAGCCACCCTCCAATCCGCAGGAACTAATCTTGAAATCTGTTCAGTTTATAGATAAATGGTCTGGATGAAGGGACTGGGGGCATTCTGGTGAAGTTCGCCGATGATATGAAGTTAGGTGGACAGGCAGGTAGTACTGAGGAGGTGGGGAGGCTACAGAAAGATTTACTAGGCAAAAGTGAGGACTGCAGATGCTGGAAACCAGAGTTTAGATCAGAGTGGTGCTGGAAAAGCACAGCCAGTCAGGCAGCATCCGAGGAGCAGGAAAATCGACGTTTCGGGCAAAAGCCTTTCATCAGGAATCCTCAGGAAGGACATACTGGCACTGGAGCGTGTCCAGCGGAGATTCACACTGTTATCCCTGGAATGGTAGGCCTAACATATGATGAACGGCTGAGGATCCTGGGATTGTATTTGTTAGCGTTTAGAAGGCGGAGGGGAGATTTAATAGAAACTTACAAGATAATGCATGGCTTAGAAAGGGTGGATGCTGGGAAATTGTTTCCGTCAGGCGTGGATACTAGACCTTGTGGGCACAGTCTTAGAATTAGAGGGGGTCAATTTTGAATGGAAATGAGGAGACATTTCTTCAGCCAGAGAGTGGTGGGCCTGTGGAATTCATTGCCTTGGAGCACAGTGGAGGCCAGGACGCTAAATGTCTTCAAGGCAGAGATTGATAAATTCTTAATCTCGCAAGGAATTAAGGGCTACGGGGAGAGTGCGGTAACTGGCATTGAAATGCCCATCAGCCATGAGTGAATGGCAGAGTGGACTCGATGGGCCAAATGGCCTTACATCCACTGCTATTTCTTATGGTCTTATGGAAATCTCCTACCCTACCTGCCATTCACCTTATCTATGTCCCTCAAGATTTTATAAACGTCTACAAAGCCTCCTATGCTCCAGTGAAAAAAAGTCCCAGTCTCTCTTTATAACTCAAATCCTCCATTCCCGCCAGCATCCTTGTCAATCTTTCCTGCACCTTCTCCAATTTAATAATATCCTTCCTATAACAAAGGCAACCAGAACTGTACACAGTACTCCAGAAATTGCAATGGTTAGCACTGCTGCCTCACAGCGCCAGGGACCTGGGTTCGACTCCAGCCTCGGGCGACTGTCTGAGTGGAGTTTGCACGTTCTCCCCGTGTCTGCGTGGGTTTCCTCTGGATGCTCTGGTTTCCTCCCACAGTCTTAAGATGTGCAGGGTAGGGTGAATTGACCATGCTAAATTGCCCCACAGTGTTCAGGGATGTGTGGGTTAGGTGCATTATTCAGGGGTAAATGTAGAGTAATAGGGAAGGGGAATGGGTCTGGGAGGGTTACTCTTCAGTTGGTTGGTGTGGACTTGTTGGGCTGAAGGGCCTGTTTCCATACTGTAGGGATTCTATGACCAACATCTTATACTGGCAAAGGGGATTCGATTAATTTTGGATCTATGAACGAGTTAGACCGAAGGGTCTGTTTCCATGTTGTATGACTCTATGGCTATTCACTCTCTCCCCCACTGACGTTCAGTAGCAGCAGCGTGTGACTGCAAGATGAACTTTCTAAGTTTAATTTCTTGCACGAGAAAGGCAGGATGAAAGGCCTCGAGTTTGTGTCTCTTTTTAGCAACATTTCGGCCTCAGAGTTGGCTTGCGTCCCTCAACTTTAAAGGGTTGAATGTGAGCCTTTAAAAATGTCTAAGATGATGGAAGGGATTTATTGAACAGCTCTGCTGAACTTACTTCCTCTGCTGGGTCAGCGCAAACAAACAGGGACAAACATAAAGTCAGAGCGAGCAGTGAACAATTGGCAGTGAATCATGAAGCAATTCTTCCTGCAAAAGGCCTTGGAAATAACTTTCCAAAACGTTTGCAGGCCCTATTTGCAGATGTATTAAGAGGAGGAGTCAATCACATAGCCCCTTTCGACTGGTCTGCTGTTCAATGAAACCGTAAGAAATAGGAGTAACAGACCATCCGACACCTCGAGTCTGCTCCCCCATTCAATAAGACCATGGCTGATCTTTATCATGGCCTCAGCTCCACTTACCCACCCGCTCACCATCACCCTTAATCCCTTTACTGTTCAAAAATCTATCTTCACCTTAAAAACATTCAACTAGGATGCCTCAACTGCTTCACTGGGCGGAGAATTCTACTGATTCCCAACCCTTTGGATGAATAAGTTCCTCCTCAGCTCAGTCTGAAATCTGCTCCCCCTAATTTTAAGGCTATGCCCCTAGTTCTAGTTTCACCTTCCAAAGGAAACAACCTTCTATCTTATCTGTTTCCTTTGTAATTTAACCAGTTACTGTAAAATCCCCCCCCCCTTTAAATTCCAATGAGTATAATCCCAGTCTACTCAATCTTTCCTCATAAGCCAACATACCCAATACCAGAACCAACACAGAGAACCTCCTCTGCACACCCTCACGGGCCAGTACATCCTTTCTCAAGTAAGGAGACCAAAACTTGACACATTACTCCAGGTGTGGCCTTACCAACACCCCGTACAGCTGCAACATGACCGCCCTGTTTGTAAACTCCATTCCTCTAACAAGGAAGGACAATATTCCATTTGATTTCTTACTTACTTGCTGCATCTGCAAACCAACATTTTGTGATACAAGCAAAAGGATGTGGCTGATCTGATTGTGGTTTCAAGTCTACTTTCCTATCTGCCCCTGTAGCTCCCCCACTCCTACACGTCTCAGCCAAGAAAGTACCTGACTTTGCCTTAAACTTATTCAACGACCGTGCCTCTCCCCCGCTGTCTGGAAAAGAAAGAGTTCCAAAGACTCTCGACCTATTGAGAGAAAAATTCTCCTCAACTCTGCCTTGGACAGGAGAGCCCTCATTTTTCAATTATGCCCTGCAAACACCAGTTAGATACTGGAATCAGACAGCATTTGCTAAATAATCCCGGCTGTGCCAGGAATTGCACGAAGAGTTTAGGATTTTCGGTGGGCTGACATTTTTGCACAGTTGAACCTACGTATGTTACTTCACAGGGCTATATTCTTTGGATACATAAGTAAGACATAGATACATTGCACTTGTTTTAACATAGCTAGCTACAAACCTTCTCAGGTTCATTCTCCAAACCCATGCCTTGTCCAATCAGCAAGCTGCCTGGTTTAAATTTAAACAAAGCTTGGGAGTTAACTGTTGGTCATCAACTGACTGGTGCATTCTTAAAGGCCATGTCCTGAGCTATTGGAATCCACTTATCAATCAATCATACATACAGAATAAAAATGTCGCTCACCCGATTTATTCTTGCAAACTGATCGGATGTGTGTAAGCAAAAAACTCTGCTTTTCTCAGCAATGTCAAGTCTCAATATTTCTTCTTTCAGAGGGGTAGTGAATCTGTGCAATTCTTTACCACAGAGGGCTGTCGTGACTATGTGGAAACTGCTATCCTTACGTGGTCAGGCCTGTGTGTGACTCCAGACACACAGCAATGTGGTCGTGTCTTAACTGCCCTCTGGGCAATTAGTCAAGTGGATTCCTAAAAAGTATACCCATCCAGATGACTTTTAAATACTGTAATAGTACCAGCCGCCACCACTTCCTCCAGCAGCTCATTCAATACACACACCACCCTCTGTGTGAAAAAGTTGCCCCTCAGGTCCCTTTTATATCTATTCCCTGGGAAATTAGGGATGGGTAATAAATGTTGGCCTAGCCAGGGATGCCCTCATCCCATGAATGAATAAAAGATAATGCAGATAAAGGTAATCAAGACAAAAGCAGATAATGTTCAAAACTGGCAGCCACAGATGTTTAATTGGAGGTTTGATCCAAATGGGGAATGACAGAATCACAGAGATGTACAACACAGAAACAGACCCTTCGGCCCAACTCATCCATGCTGACCAGATATCCTCACCTAATCTAATCCCATTTGTTAGCACTTGGCCCATATCCCTCCAAACCCTTCCTATTCATATACCCATCCAGATGCCTTTTAAATGTTGCAATTGTACCAGCCTCCACCACTTCCTCTGGCAGCTCATCCCATACATGCACCACCCTCTGTGTGAAAACATTGTCCCTTAGGTCCCTTTTATATCTTTCCCTTCTCACCCTAAACCTATGCCCTCTAGTTTTGGACTCACTACCCCAGGGAAAATACCTTGTCTATTCACCCTGTCCATGCCCCTCATAATTTTATAAACCTCTGTAAGGTCACCACTCAGCCTTTGATGCTCCAGGGAAAACAGCTCCAGTTTATTCAGCCTCTGCCTATAGCTCAAACCCTCCAAACACAGCAACATCCTTGTAAATCTTTTCTGAAACCTTTCATGTTTCACAACATCCTCCCTGTAGCAGGGAGGCCAGAATATAACACAGTATTCCAAAAGTGGCCAAACCTATATCCTGTACGGCTGCAACATAATGAAAGAATAGGAACTGAGGGGCTGAGTGGCCTACTCCTTTGTTCTGGTCTAAACTTTAATTGTTTTATCCTTCCACCCGATTCCACCTTGACCAATGATGACCCATGACAAGCCAGTCCAGTGGAGGCTCAGTTGTCAGCACCAGCTCCAGCAAGCATGAGCTGAGAAAACATGTGAGAAACACAATAGGGATAGTCCTTATTGTATCCCAAAGCACTGAAGATGTCACCTAGGCAGGGGGCAAAATGTCTGCAAATCAACTTCCCAACTCAACCACGACATACCTGACAGTCATGCATCACCCTTCGGTCCAACCAATCCATAATCCCAAGTTAAACTCGTCCCACCTACCTGCGTTTGGTCCATAATCCCTCCAAACCTTTCCTATTCGAGTCCTTTACCAAATGTCTTTTAAACGTTTTAACCATAACCAGGTCCTCAGCTAGTTCATTCCACAGACTCTGCATCAAAAAAAAAAGGTGCCGCTTTCTCTGAGCTGGTATCACATAACCAAGTCTGAATGGCCGATCGATAGTCATTTTACGACCCCCTGACCCTCCTCTTGTAGATGTTTGGGCGCTAATTGAATGAAGGGACAGAGGGAGAAGGAGGGCCTTTGGAATTAAGATCAGCCACAGTTTTTTTTTAAAAGAATATTAGAGCAAGCTTTGAATGTTTACCCGTATCCCTATTATTTTATCCCTCAAAATGTTAAGGAACATATTAAGTTGCACATATTTAGAGCTGAATAGTGTTAGACATCAGTCTATTAAGTACACAAGAATGGAGGGATTAAGGAAGGAAATAGCTCCTCAGATTAAGAGTTGGTTAGAGTTCTGCGTGACATTTGAAGACGTTAAAGGGCAATTTTGCCGTTTCCCGGGTGACGTTTCTCTCCAGAAGACATCATGAGAAATAGTGAAAAGGGTTGTTGAAACCCGAAACATTAAATCCCTCTCTCTCTCTCTCCACCTCACCCAATTTGCAGAGAATTCCCGGACTCTCTGCTCCTGCTGCCTAGCCCGTTCGGAATCTGCAAACCGATGTGTGGAATCTGATTCCACACAGGGACCACCTTGTCCACCCCCCCCCCCCCCCCCCCCAGCAAAGTGCTGAGGCTATAAAAGGCGCTTTCTAAATGCAAGTTAAAATATCGACTCCCCCCCCATGCCGTGAAAACATTTATCTGTCAGTTTGTTTCAGGGCTGACAGTGTTCCGTGTGGGAAAACAAATTCCTTCCAACTCGTCCCCCAGGGACATCGAAACAGATGGATGGCTCTCCCTAGAAATATCATATAAAATATTTTGTGGACCACAGTAGGAAACGAGTGAATCTGCGTGCCCATAGAGAGCCAGAGAAACGGGGTCAAATTAATTTTGGAATTTGCAATGTTGTAGTCAGTTGAATTGGGAGAGCCAAGCTCCCTTCTCACACTTTAGCTGGCTATCATAAAATATCGAGCACCAGGAATAGGTGAGACACCCCTGGAGCCCTGGATAACTAGCCTCTCTTATCCAACACCACAGGAAGCAAAACATGATCTACCAACTTTTGATGTTATTGCTATCTGTCATCCTGTGTAATTGTGGACCTGGTTTGTTAAAAATCACACCCTCAGCCCACAAATGATTCAAAATAACAAAAAAGGGGCAAAGCATATGGAATCATACGTTATACAGCACGGAAACAGACCCTTCAGTCCATCCTGTCCCTGCTGACCAGATATCCTAAATTAATCTAGTCCCACCTGCCAGCACTTGGCCCATTTCCCTCCCAACCCTTCCTATTCATATACCCATCCAGATGCCTTTTAAATGTTGTCATTGTACCAGCCTCCACCACTTCCTCTGGCAGCTCATTCCACACACGTACCACCCTCTGTGTGAAAAGGTTGCCCCTTAGGTCCCTTTTAATCTTTCCTCTCTCACCTTAAACCTATGCCCTCTAGCTTTGGACTCCACCATCATGGGGAAAATACCCTGGTTATTCACCCTATCCGTGCCCCTCATGATTTTAGATGCTCTGCAGTGAGGAAGCAGGCCATTTAGCCCATCCAGTTGGCACCAACCCTTCGATGAGCATTCTACCCAGATCCAACACACCACCCCATCCCAACCCTGCATTTCCCAGGGCCAATCCACCCTAACCTGCACACCTTTGGACTGTGGGAGGAAACCGGAGCACCTGGAGGAAACCCACGCAGACACGGGGAGAATGTGCAAACTCTGCACAGATAGCCGTCTGAGGCAGTGTTGCTAACCACTGAGCCACCTCTGTTAAGGTCACCCCTCAGCTTCCGACACTCCCGAGAAACAGCCCCAAACTATCCAGCCTCTCCCTATAGTTCAAATTCTCCAACTCTGGCAACATCCTTGTCAATCTGTTCTGATCCCTGTCAAGTTTCACAACATCCTTCCTATAGCAGAGAGACCAGAATCAAACGTCGTATTCCAAAAGTGACCTAACCTTAACACCCAGCATAGAAACCGCCTTTCGGCACATCGAGTCCATGCTGGCTTTCTGCAGTGCTTTGTCTCCAGGGGAGGTAGAAATGGGAATATTTCCCACTGCTTTGCCTCCAGCTCCATTTGTAGCCATGAAACAAAGGACTTCGCAGATGCTGGAGATCTGTAAATGAAATGAGAAGCGCTAGAGAAATTCAGCAGGTCTGGCAGCATCCTCGGAGAGAATGAAACAGAGTTAGTGCTTTGGGTCCTGTGAGCCGTCTACAGAACTGTTCTGAAACACTAACTCTGCTTTATCTCCAAAGATGCTGCCAGACCTGCTGAGTTTCTCCAGCAGCTTTCTCAAATGCAGCAGCATTCTGTCCCCATAAATGAACATTGGGAGGGGATATACTAATCATTGGGGTGGGTGGGGGGGAGGAAGGATGACTATTAATGTATCTCATTATGAGGGAGTTTTGACTGGCAATTGTATTGAGATGACTGTTAACATCTCACACTGTGTTTGTCGTCTATACTGTCCTTTTGGCAGATCTTTGGAGTTAACTATTTTCCCACAATGAATGTACATGCAAGACTAGACAGCATAGAACCCCCTACAGTGTGGGAGCCCCACCCCCCGGCCCATTGAGTCTACAGTGACACTCCAAAGGGCATCCCACCCAGATCCATTCCCATCCTCTGTAACCCTGCATTTTCCATCACTCATCCACCAAACCTGCACACTACGAGGCAATTTAGCATGGCCAATCCACCCTGACCTGCACATCCCTGGACTGTGGGTGGAAACCCGAGCACTCAGAGGAAACCCACGCAGACATTGGGACAACGTGCAAACTCCACACAGACAGTTGCCCAAGGCTGGAATTGAACACAGGTCCCTGGTGCTGTGAGGTAGCAGTTCTAACCACTGAGCCATTGAACTATGCTGGGCTTAAGGTGAGAGACGAAACATTTAATAGGCATCTTAGGGACAACTTTTTCACACAGAGGGTGGTGCCTGTACGGAATAAGCTGTCAGAGGAAGTGGTGGAGGCTGGTAAAATTACAGCATTTAAAAGGCATCTGGATGGGTATATGAATAGGAAGGGTTTGGAGGGAAATGGGCCAAGTGCTGGCAAATGGAACAAGATTAATTTGGGATATCTGGTCGGCAGGGAGGAGTTGGGCCAAAGGGTCTGTTTCCGTGCTGGATATCTCTCTGACTGATGACCAAGCCTGGGAATGTGCTAGTGATTGTCTCAGTCTGAATCAGTAGTTTTCAGGAAAGTGGAATGATGGAAGATGTGAATAAAGTCGTCATACACTTGGTGAATTTCCTTTTAGCTTGGGGTCACAGCCAGTGACAATCACCTTTAATATATCGTCGTGTGAGACCAACGTTCGGCAAATGCTTTTCGTTGGTGGATGACTGTTATTCTCAGAAAACACCTCAGGTGATTCAATTTTATTCCAGTCCCAAGGTGATTGATTGGTTACATGCCAACATTGCTATCGCTGCTTCACCGTATGATCTGATCCTTGTCACCATATCTCTCCACGCAGACACAGTTCATGTAAATCACAGAGCACTGACAGTTTGATTGCTCTCCCGAGTTCTGCAGGCGATTGTTTTGAGATGCGCTGCAGTCAGGAGCAGTGAGGTATATAACAGGTTGACAATAAGGACATAAAGTAAATATTCAGCCTCTTTTTGAATGACAATAATTTAACCCTTACCCTGCTGAATAAACCCTGACTCTGTACGGTAACACAGTGAGTGACCCTTACCCTGCTGAATAAACCCTGACTCTGTATGGTTACACAGTGAGTGACCCTTACCATGCTGAATAAGCAGTGATTCTGTACAGCTATATAGTGAGTCACCCTCACCTTGCTTAACAAACCCTGGAAAAGCACAGCAGGTCAGGCAGCATCTGAGGAGGAGAATCGACATTTCGGGCAAAAGCCCTGGTATCCTGATGAAATCGGACCTATCTGACCTGCTGTGCTTTTCCAGCACCATAGTCTCAACCTTCGGACCAACTTGACCAGGCCAATGAGGTCTCCTAAACTGAACTAGTCCCACCTGCCTGTGTTTGGCCCATATCCCTCCAAACCTTTCCTATTCATGTCCTTGTAACCAGCTTTAAATACAGATGGAGTGATACACATCGCATTAAGCCTAACTTGGCTCTGCCAATCTTATTGCCATCAGTAAGGGCCCTCTTGTGCCATGGTGATAGTGTCCCTGCCCTAGACCAGGGGGTCCAGGTTCAAGTCCGACCTGCTCTCTGAACGGGTTGATGAGAAAAAAAAAGGTTAATAAAACAAAATCTTTCTTATTGTTTTCTTTGTGTCAATCACAGAGTCATGAATTATTTGCTGTTCAAAGGAAGTCAAATCAAATTGAGAAAAAGGCACCCATAAGATATAGGAGCAGAAATTAGGCCATTCCGCCCATCGAGTCTGCTGTACCATTCAATCATGGCTGGGAAGATCTCAACCACATTCTCCCCATAAACCTCGATCTGCTGGATACTCAAGACCCTATCTATCTCCGTCTTAAATATACTCAATGACCTGGTCTCCACAGCGTTCCGTGGCAGTGATCTGTATGTTGGCAATCTCACCCAGAGCTGGTTGGAATGGTGGCATATGAAAGAATCAAACCCCTTGTGGGTCCTTGGATGTGATGCTCAATCTCACAAAGGGAAATGAACATTCACCACTTTGTGCATCTCTTGGGAAAATCGCAGAATGCACACATGGCCCTGGAAGGTGCGTGGGGTTCTGAGTGACTGTTTGTAAGTCAATACACTCGCGCCAAGGTGTGTGTGTGTGTGTGTGTGTGTGTGTGTGTGTGTGTGTGTGTGTGTGTGTGTGTGTGTGTGTGTGTAAATAAATTTACTTCACAATGGTGAATCAATGTCATCTCTCAGACATTACCATTGGACAAGAAAGAGCTTTACTCTGTATCTAACGCCATGCTATCCCTGTCCTGGGAGTGTTTGATGGGGGGGGGGAAATAGTGTAGAGAAAGCTTTACCCTGTATCCGTACCACCATGTGTGTTTCTTTCACATCTCCAGCACGTGATAGCACTTTCTCAGTTTCTGCTTGAGTGAGGAGCAGACTCCTTTGTAAATACAACACAAACTGACTCATTGGATTCAGGGGCGTGGGACCGGAGTTGCTAAAGTATGAAGTAACACCAAAGAAAGATGAAAATGTCAAGCAGAAATTTTTTTCCCCTGCTTTTCTGTTGGTATCTGGTATTGATTTAATTTGCTTTTGTCAATAAAAATATTGTTACTCTTCCTTTGATCCCTCAAGACCACAAATAGTTTTGGTATTTCCCAGTGTCTGCTGTCATTTCAAAGCTAACATTGACGCCAGTCTTGATGCAATCAGAATATGTGACGGGGGAATCTCAACCGATTCGAGGAACCCTGGATCCCTTGGGATCCGGATAAATTTTCAATAGGCCCATCAGAAGTAGGATTCGCCTTGGTGCTGCACTTTGACCCTGAAATCACTCTCAAACGTTTCCACTTGGTTATTTGAGTGGGATCTTGCTGAGGTGTTCTTGCAGAGGGCTAGCACAGCCGTGAAGACCCAAATGGCCTCCTCCTGGTTGTGATCCATCTGTGATACAAATGGTTTCTTTTCCACCTGGCCCAGCGTGCCTGAAAACAAGGCACGTTTAACTGTGGTTCTCCGTGGGACATTTAAACATAGGAAATAGGTGCAGGAGTAGGCCCTTCGAGTCTGCAAACCCCTGAAGATGTCTTTTAAAAAAGAAAATGGGAGGTAGATGGCTCGATGGTTAGCGCTGCTCCCCCATGGCACCAGGGATTCAGGTTTGATTCCACCCTCGGGTGACTGTGTGGAGTTTGCACATTCTCCCTGCGCCTGCATGGGTTACCTGCGGGTGCTCTGGTTTCCTCTCACAGTCCAAAGATGCACAGGTTAAGGTGAATTGGCCATTCTAAATTACCCGAGGAGCAGGAACATTAACATTTCGGGTTGGAGCCCTTCATCACCTGAAACGTCAATTTTTCCTGCTCCTCGGATGCTGCCTGACCTATTGTGCTTTTCCAGCAACACACTCTCAACTGTGATCTCCAGCATCTGCAGACCTCACGGTCTCCATGCTGAATTACTCCATAGTGTCCAGGGATGTGTAGGCCAGGTGGACTAACCATGGGAAATTGCCCTGTAGTGTCTGGGGATGTGCAGGCTAGGTGGGTTAGCCATGGGGAAATTGCCCTGTAGTGTCCAGGCATGTGCAGGCTAGGTGGGTTAGCCATGGGGAAATTGCCCTGTAGTGTCCGGGGATGTGCAGGCTAGGTGGGTTAGCCATGGGGAAATTACCCTGTAGTGTCCGGGGATGTGCAGGCTAGGTGGGTTAGCCATGGGGAAATTACCCTGTAGTGTCCAGGGATGTGCAGGCTAGGTGGGTTAGCCATGGGGAAATTACCCTGTAGTGTCCGGGGATGTGCAGACTAGGTGGGTTAGCCATGGGGAATTGCTCCATGTGTTCAAGGATGTATAGATGCATTAGTCAGAGATAAACATAAGGTAGGGAAAATGGGTCTGGGTGGGTTACTCTTCGGAGGGTTGGGCCGAATGGCCTGTTTCCACACTGTAGGGGTTCTATACAAATCTGCAACCGCAGGAGGTGCAAGACTTGCGCCCACACCTCCCCCCTCACCTCCCTCCAAGGCCAGAACCCCACTGGTCCTCACCTACCACCCCACCAATCTCCATGTACAGCGCATCATCCGCCGTCATTTCCGCTACCTCCAAACGGACCCCACCACCAAGGATATATTTCCCTCCCCTCCCCTATCAGCATTCCGTAAAGACCACTCCCTCCGTGACTCCCTCGTCAGACCCACACCCCCCACCAACCCAACCTCCACTCCCGGCACCCTCCCCTGCAACCGCAGGAGGTGCAAGACTTGCGCCCACCTCCCATTCCACCAAGGATATGCAGGTCTTTGGATTCCTCCATCGTCAGACCACAGCGAAACGACGGTTGGATGAAGAACGCCTCATCTTCCGGCTAGGAACTCTCCAACCACAAGGGATGAACTCGGGTTTCACCAGTTTCCTCATTTCCCCTCCCCCCACCTTGTCTCAGTCAAATCCATCGAATTCAGCACCGCCTTCCTAACCTGCAATCTTCTTCCCGACCTCTCCGCCCCCACCCCAGTCTGACCTATCACCCTCACTTTGACCTCTTTCCACCTATCACATTTCCGACGCTCCTCCCCCAAGTCCCTCCTCCCTACCTTTTATCTTAGCCTGCTGGACAAACTTTCCTCATTCCTGAAGAAGGGCTTATGCCCGAAACGTCGATTCTCCTGTTCCCTGGATGCTGCCTGACCTGCTGCGCTTTTCCAGCAACACATTTCCAGTTCTATACAAATCTGCAGAGCTACGGAGCGGGGAAACATGGGACTTGGTTTTTTAAATTCTTTTTCCCTTGGTCAGATGGGATCCATCCTCAAACATTTTTTTTCCAAAAATATGCCTTACTCATGGAAAATCTTTGTGATTACACAGGTACTAAAACAGTGCTGTGCAGTCTTTGCATATCAAAGGATAACAAAATATTGGATTGGACATACCTTACATTGGTAAAAGCCAAAGGCATTTAAAGTCATAGAGATGTACAGCACGGAAATAGACCCTTCGGTCCAACTCGTCTATGCCGACCAGATATCCCAACCCAATCCAGTCCTATTTGCCAACATATATCCATATCCCTCTAAACCTTTCCTATTCATATACACATCCAGATGCCTTTTACATGTAATCATTGTACCAGCCTCCACCACTTCCTCTGGCAGCTCATTCCATACACGTACCACCCACTATGTGAAAACGTTGCCCCTTAGGTCCCTTTTATATCTTTCCCCTCTCACCCTAAACCTATGCCCTCTAGTTCTGGACTCCCCCACCCCAGGGAAAAGACCTTGACTATTTACCTTATCCATGCCCCTCATGATTTTATAACGCTCTATAAGGTCACCCTCAGCCTCTGGCGCTCCAAGGAAAACAGCCCCAGCCTATTCAGCCTCTCCCTATAGCTCAAACCCTCCAAGCCTGACATCAGCCTTGTAAATCTGTTCTGAACCCTCTCCAGTTTCACAACATCCTTCCTGTAGCAGGGCAACCAGAACTGAACACAAAAGTGGCCTAGCCAATGTCCTGCACAGCTGTGACTCGACCTCCCACCTCCTACACTGAATGTGTTAATCCCATCCCGAACTGCCCTCGAGTGAAGGGATTTGCCAGATCATTGTAGTGTGGAGTCAAACGCGCTCAAGTGCACCTGGAGTCACTTGTAGGTCAGCTCAGAAGGGACGGATGGAATAGTTCTTTTGGAGGGCCAGCATTGGTTCAATGGGCCAAGTGACCTCCTTCTGTGCATGACCATAGTGTAGACTGCCTGGAGATATGTGGGAATCAATCCAACTGACATAAATTAATAGCACTAATGGGACCACTGTCAGTCTGACCTCACTCTGTTATTAGTAACACTGGATTGCCATTTAATAACAATTGGAGAGCTGAGTGAATAAATTTCTTCTTAATTAATTTTCACACTGCATTTAAGCTTCCTGCACGAGAGCTTACAAACCTTGAAGAGGAGCAAACCCTGGAATTCAGATCCTATATGTTTTGTTTTGCTCAGTTTGTCAACTTCTCGGTGATATTTTTGTTGTTGTGGTCATGGTGAGCTCTGGGTCAGTTGCAGAATATGCAGGCCTCTGTGGGATAAATTATCTACAATCTTCATGATAAAAGCTTGGGGACAAATTCCTCAGGCTTGGTTCCCGCCAACTCGGATATTCTCGGTCACTGTGGACCAGAACTGCTCCACAGACAGTCAATTAAGTCCCACAGAGCTTGGTGTAAGTCCAGCTGAATGGATTTAGTGTTAATAAGTGGTACTTTGGCCGTTTCACATGATTATGGGGCAGCACAGTGGCTCAGTGGCTAGCACTGCTGCCTCACAGTGTCAGAGACCCAGGTTCAATTCCAGCCTCAGGCGACTGTCTGTGTGGAGTTTGCACATTCTCCCCGTGTCTGTGTGGGTTTCCTCCCACAGTCTAAAGATGCGCAAATTAGGGTGGATTGGGCTGTCCAGTGATGTGTAGGCCATCTGGATTAACCATGGAAAATTGTTCTGTAGTGTCCAGGGACATGCAGGCTAGGTGGGTTAGCCATGGAAAATTGCCCCATAGTGTCCAGGGATGTGCAGGCTAGGTGGGTTAGCCATGGGAAATTGCCCCATAGCGTCCAGGGATGTGCAGGCTAGGTGGGTTAGCCATGGGGAATCCAGGCTGATGGGGTGGATCTGGGTGGGCTGCTCTTTGGTGGTTTTGAATTCCTGATGAAGGGCTCCTGCCCGAAACATCGATGTTCCTGCTCCTCAAATGCTGCCTGACCTGCTGTGCTTTTCCAGCAGGACTCTAACCTCCAGCATCTGCAGTCCTCACTTTCGCCTGCTCTTTGGTGGGTCAGTGCAGACTTGGGGCTGAAGGATAGCCTCTTTCTGCATTCAGGGATTCTGGGATGATAACTACGCACGCACTGTTTAGTCAACCTTAATTTGATTATCCAAGTTTCAAGAATTTCAGTAAAATCAGAAGAAAAGGAGGCAAAAAGAATAAAATATGTTGCAATCCATGTTTTCAATAACCAAAGAGCATCTCAAAATCTTTTCTGGCCAATGAGACAGCCACAGTCATAATATAGTCGCTACTACAGACAATTTGCACACAGCCAGCTCTTCACAACCAGCAATGGGATAACGGCCATGATCTATTGATTTCTCGGAGGTTGTCTGAGGGATAACTACAGAGGAACCTCGATTATCCGAAGGATACGGGCAGGGAGTATTTTGTTCGGATAATCGAATGCCGGATAATCGAAGTTCATCTGTAGTTCCCTCTTTTTCACACAGGCGGTGGTGCGTGTATGGACTGAGCTGCCAGAGGAAGTGAGGGAGGCTGGTACAATTACAACATTTAAAAGGCATCTGGATGGGTATATGAATAGGAAGGGTTTAGGGGGACACGGGACAAGTGCTGGCAAATGGGACTGGATTAATTTAGGATATCTGGTCAG
The DNA here is from genome assembly GCF_004010195.1 of Chiloscyllium plagiosum. Lineage (NCBI taxonomy): Eukaryota > Metazoa > Chordata > Chondrichthyes > Orectolobiformes > Hemiscylliidae > Chiloscyllium > Chiloscyllium plagiosum. Next base: position 7,332,579 of record NC_057750.1, on the reverse strand, counting down.
CACGGACGAGTTGGACTGAAGGGTCAGATTCTGTACTGTACATCTCTGACTCTATTAGCCATTGAAATATAGAACACTTTTTAAAACAGAAAAAAAATGAAGTATCTATTGCTTTGCAAAAATTCAAACCCTCAGAGATTGCCCCTCGCTCAATTATATGTTTTCCTAATTAATGTTCTTATGCACCTCTGGACCAGATGGTATGTGAACCTGGGCCTCCCAGCTTCAAGGTAGGGACACTACCACTGCCCTACTAGGTACCCCAATTCACTGCCAAATGAACACAGTTAATGCTGGATCCGTTGTTAATTTTAAATTGGAGATAGATTTTCGCTGCTAAGCGAAGGTATTAAGGGACCTGGGAGCAAATGGAGGAGGTCGGCCACTGATCACCCATCAGCAGAACAGGGTCGAGGGGCTGAATGGCCTACTCCTGATCCTATGGTCCACTGGCGCATTAGCCTTAACTTCGCACTCTGTCCTGAAGTGGGACTTGAACCAGAAACGTCACCAAAAAGGAGACAGTGTGACAAACTGAGTTACAGCCGAGATCACAGACACACATATCGCATTGTATAACTCATTTTTATCTCAACAAAATAACTATTCCCAACACTGAGCCTCCTATTATAGACAAATGGTGTCACAAATGACTAGAAACTTAACAGGACTGGGCATACAAATACATGTCCATCATGACAGGTCAGAGGTCAGGAATCCAGGGCCCAGCTGCCATTGATAAGGCACAAACCTGGAGTTACCGCAGAAGGGAGTGCAGCTAGTGTACCCTAGACTGATACGGGGACGGCAGGATTGTCTAACGAGGAGGGATTGGGTCAACGGGACCTGTGTTCACCAGAGTTTAGAAAGATGAGAGGTGGATTTGATTGAAACGCGTTAAATTCTAACAGGCTAGGACATTGGTTAGGCCGATTTTGGAATACAGCGTCCAACTCTGGTCTCCCTGCTCCAGGAAAGATGTTGTGAAACTTGAAAGGGTGCAGAAAAGATTGACAAGGCTGTTGCTGGGGCTGGAGGGTTTGAGCTACAGGGAGAGGCTGAATAGGCTGGGTCAAAAAAACCCGCAGAACTGCAGATGCTGTAAGTCAGAAACAGAAACAGAGGTTGCTGGAGAAGCTCAGCATGCCTGGCAACATCTGTGGAGAGAAATCGGAGTTAGCGTTTCAGGTCCAGTGACCCAAGGAAGGGATGGTCTCTACCATTTCCTAGTTGAATATTATTAAATTGGAGAGGGTGCAGAAAATATTTACCGGGACGTAGTCGGGTCTGGAGGATCTGACTTATAAGGAGAGGCTGGGTCATTTTTCACTGGAGTGTCGGAGGCTGAGGGGTGATCTTATAGAGGTTTACAAAATCTTGAGGGGCATGAATAGGGTAAATAGACAAGGTCTTTTTCCCCAGGATAGGGGAGTCCAGAACTAGAGGGCATAGGTTTAGGGTGAGAGGGGAAAGGTTTTAAAGGGATCTATGGGGCAACTTTTTCACGCAGAGGGTGGTACGTGTATGGAATGAGCTGCCAGAAGAAGTAGTGGAGGCTGGTACAATTACAACATTTAAAAAGCATCTGGATGGGGAATAAGAATAGGAAGGGTTTAGAGGGATATGGGCCAAGTGCTGGCAAATAGGTCTAAATTAGGTTAGGATATCTGGTCGGCATGGACAAGTTGGACTGAAAGGTCTGTTTCCGTGCTGTAAGACTCTACAATTGCCAATTAGGGAATTGCCCGTCCATGGCAAGAAGAATAAAACATTTTTTTAAAAAGTAGGTTATTTCCTTTTCTGGTCACTGCTCAGATTGAGGAGGTCATGTACAGATTGGGTGACCTTTATTTGCAAAACACCCACGTTCAGTCCACAGGCCCGGTAATAATTGTGCCATATCTATTTACAAATCCAGTCAACTCATCCTTTGTTCCTTTTAATTTTCGCATTACTGCCCTCTTTGTGTTTTGAGTTTGCACTTTCATCCCCCTTGACATTCAATCACCCCCCTTCCCTCCTTCCCTCACACCCACTTGGCCTGCCTCTGCAACCCGTTACCACGGTGACATTTTCTCGATCCCACAACATGATCTGAAAAATGAACCCTGGTGGGGAGCAGGTGTTTTTCTCATTGCCTGACCCCCCCCTTCCCCACCCGCTTTGTGCTTCCAGAACGTTCTTTCCGTTCCTAGCATCGTCTTCACTGCCCCAGCGAGGGCAGGAATGGTCTTCTAGAAACTACTTGCATTCCACAGCAACCCCCAGCCCCCGCCCCAGAAAAGATGGAGAAACAATCACCAGGGGATTAAAATAACAATGCCTCCCTCCTCCCCACAATCCCTCATCCCACTTTGTCTGAAATTGTCTTGAAAATATTGCGGACAGAAAGCAAAGGGCTATTTGACATGGTTGGGTAGGTGAACGCAGGAATTTCTTATTAAAAAATCCAAATAGAGATGGCATTCCTAGGGTCTGGTGACTTCATACCAGTTTGCCATGTGAACTGGCAAGAAATTGGCCTCAATAAGGTGGCATCGGGTAAAACAGGCTGAATTTCATTTACATAGAGCCTTTCCTGCTCAACAAAACACTCCAGTTTATAGTGACTGAACCGTGTGCTTCCCCACCCCATTCCCCACTCACTCCTAATCTTCCCAATCCCTCCTTGATTTATGTCACAAATGAACCCATCTCAAATGGCAGCACAGGCTCGAAGGGCCAATGGCCCAACTCCAAACTTTATGTTATTAAGTCATGTCAAGGTTGTACAGGATGTTGGTGAGGCCTCTTCGGGAAAACTGTGTCCAGTTTTCTGGTCGTCCTGTTACAGGAAGGACATTATCAATATGGAGAGGGATCAGAAGAGATTTACCAGGATGTTGCCAGGAATGGAAGGCTTGAGTTATAAGAAGAGGCTTGGTAGGCCAGGACCTTTTTTTCCTTGGAGTGCGAGAGGTTGAGACGTGTCCTTGAAGAGGTTTATAAAGTCATGAGGGGTACAGATCAGGTGAATAGCAAAGATCTTTACCCTGGGACGGGGACTTCAAGATGAGGGAGCACATTTTTAAGGTGAGAGGAGAGAGATATAAAACACATGAGGAGTACTTTTTTGTAAACACAGAGGGTGGCTCACATGTGGAATGAGCTTCCAGAGGAAGTGTACGGAAGGATCTGGTCGAGAAGCAGGCGGGTGGGACTAGCTTAGTTTGGGATGATGGGCTGGTTGGACCGAAGGGTCTGTTTCCGTGCTGTGTGACTTTATGTCCAAATGCAATTTTAGAAGGTGATGGTGTTGAGTTGCAGTTCACCTTGAGGAGACTATACACGTTCACGTGTGTGTTATAGTCTGACATTATGAATAGTAATGGGAGAAGCTCAAGTTTTACAGCCTGCTGAGACCTGGAAGGATTGGCCACACTTTAAGGATTGACTGCCACGTTGCTGAAGTGGGGCTTGGACTGAGGGCTTTTAAGCTCAGAGGCAGGGACACTACCGAGCGTACCACAAGGTTTTGGAAGAGCTGCATTGAAATTTGTTGGTTGTTCATAGCCATTGGTGAATATGAAGGAGAGGCTACTCAGAGAGGGCAGAAGTACATGGAGAATTGGGCATTTATTGGGAAGAACTGGCAATTGTTGGCTGTTCTTGTAGTTCCTAAATGCTTGAAGAGAGACTGGATCGGTAAGGACTATATTAACTGGAGATGTGAAGAGATGGAGGTGGGGGAGAATCTGATAGAAACCTACAGTGTTCCAACAGCATTAGACAGCATTAGGACAGGAAGGATGTTTCTGATGTCCCAGGGAGTTCAGACCCCGGGGGTGGGGGCAAGTGTCACAGTCTAAGGATACGAGGTTGGACTGGGATAAGCAGGAATGTCTTCACCCTGACAGCGGAGGAACCTGTTGAATTCTCTGCCACAGAAAACAGTTGAGGCCAAAACATTGAATGTTTCAAGAAGGAGTCGGATGAAGTTATAGGGTCATACAGCATGGAAAGATCAAAGGGTATGGAGGGAGAAAGCGGGGACTGAGATGGATGATCGGCCACCATCCTATTGAATGGGAGAGCAGGCTCGAAGGGCCGAATGACCTACTCCTGCTCCTATTTTCTATCTCTCTACAACAGCTCAAAGTATAACCTTAGCGGCATGGAGGGATAGGCAGAGGAAACAGACGGGGTGCTTAATGGTTTAGAGCTCCTTGTGATCTAATCCTGGTTTCTAAGCTGTCTCACAGGGTCAGTCGTGGTTCAGAGACATAAGGTCATGGGTTCAAGACCGACACTTGAAACTTGGGTGTAAAAATCACATGACCAGAGGAGCCCCCACCCACCTGAGATGTTCAGCTACAACCCTGGTCTAGACTGGATATGATCAGGTATTAAAGATGCTGAGATGTGTTGGGCTAATGCAGGAAGATAGCACAGAGCAGACTAAAAGGGCCTAATAGCCTACTTACGCCCCTAAGTTTTAAAAACACTCACTATTTTGAAGCAAAACAGAGGTGGTCGCCCTCTGGTGACCTGGACCAATATTTGCCCTTCATTCAACATCACAAATCACAAAGGATGATCTGCTTACCTGCTGTTTGTGGGAGCTTTTCCTGTGCACAAGTCGATTCCGACATGCCATAGGAGCTTAAGATATCCTACAGCTGTGACAGACGCTATACGAATGTAATGTCGCTTAATCTGCTCCTATTGCCCCCAAATCCTGAAAACCTGCCTCTTGGAATCACAGATTCCCTACAGTATGAAAACAGGCCCTTCAGCCCAACAAGTCCACACTGACCCTCCGAAGAGTAACCCACCCAGACCCATTGCCCTACATTTACTCTGACTAATGCACCTAACCTATACATCCCTGAACACTCTTGGCAATTTAGCATGGCCAATTCACCCTGACCTGCACAACTTTGGACTGTGGGAGGAAACCGGAGCACCCGGGAGGAAACCCACGCAGACACGGGGAGAACATGCAAACTCCACACAGACAGTCATCCGAGGGTGGAATCGAACCCAGGTCCCCGGTGCCGTGAGGCAGCAGTGCTAACCACTGAGCCACTGTGCCACCTCTTGAATGCCTCTGCCCCTGGTTTCCATTTTGCAATCCAGGAGCTTAGAAAGGGCATGACAGGGAGAAGAAAACTCAAAAACATAATTTCAGAGAGAGTTGGGCAGGTATGGAGTGGATGAGAGAGTCAGTGAAATTCTGTTGTGTGATGGCTCAGTGGTTAACACTGCTGCCCCACAGCACCAGGGTCCCAGGTTCGATTCCAGCCTCGGGTGACTGTCTGTGTGGAGTTTGCATGTTCTCCCCGTGTCTGTGTGGGTTTCCTCCTACAGTCCATGGATATACAGGTTAGGGTGGATTGGTCATGCTAAATTGCCCCTTAGTGTCCAGGGGTGTGCAGGCTAGGTGGGTTAGCCATGGGAAAAGTAGCGTCACAGGATGGGGTGGAATGCTCTTCAGAGGGTCAGTGTGGACTCAATGGGCTGAATGGCCTGCTTCCACACTGCAGGGATTCGCTAATAGGTTGCAGTTCATAATTAATGACTCTTCCAGGGTATAAAGCAACAGTTTCTATTTGTGTAGCACCTTTAGCGTAATTAAGGTTGCCAAGGTACTTCTCTGAAGCAATAGGACATGGAGTCACTTGAGGCAATTGTTTAGGTCAGGTGACCAAAAGCTTGGCCAACCAAGGAGGTTTTAATGAGTTTTTCAAAAGATGGAAGGAGAGGCAGAGAGCTTTAATGGTGGGTACTCCCAGTATTGGGTACTTCGGTAATGCCAACACTGAAGCAATTAAAATTCGCAATGCTCGTGAGACTGGGAGAATTTGCAGAGTGCAGATATCTTAGACCATAATATACAGGAGCAGAAATTAGGCCATTCATCCCATCGAGTCTGCTCTGCCATTCAATCATGGCTGATAGGTTCTTGATTACCAAGGGTGAGGGGGAGAATGGGGTGGAGAAACCTATCTATCTCAGTCTTAAATATACTCAATGACCCGGCCTCCACAGCCTTCTGTGGCAGTGAATTCCATCGATTCCCCACTCTCTGGCTGAAGAAGTTTCTCCTTATCCCCGTTCTAAAAGGTCTTCCCTTTACTCTAAGGCTGTGCCCTCGGGTCCTAGTCTTTCCTATCAATGGAAACATTTTCCCAACATCTACTCTGTCCAGGCCATTCAGTATTCTGTATGTTCCAATTAGAACCCCCTCATCTTTCTAAACTCCGTCTTGGAGGGTTGCAGGACTGGAGAAAGTTAGAGTTGGGGAGGATGGGAGGTCATGGAGGGATTTGAGAAAAACGATAAGAACTGTGGAGAAACTGAAGCATTTCAGGTGCTTGGAGAAGGTCCTGAGGAAAGGCTACACCCGAAATGTCGACTTCCCCACCCCCTGATGCTGCCTGCCTTGCTGTGTTCCACCAACCTCCTGCCTGTCCCTCCTGATGCTGCCTGCCTTGCTGTGTTCCTCCAGCCTCCTGCCTGTCTCTCCTGATGCTGCCTGCCTTGCTGTGTTCCCCCAGCCTCCTGCCTGTCCCTCCTGATGCTGCGTGCCTTGCTGTGTTCCTCCAGCCTCCTGCCTGTCCCTCCTGATGCTGCCTGCCTTGCTGTGTTCCTCCAGCCTCCTGCCTGTCTCTCCTGATGCTGCCTGCCTTGCTGTGTTCCTCCAGCCTCCTGCTTGTCTACCTTGGAATCCAACATCTGCATTTTTTTTGACTCTAACAGAGGAAGTGGTAGAGGCAGGTACAATTGCAGCAGTTAAAAGGCATTTGGGCAGGTACATGGATAGGGAAGAGTTTAGAGGGATACGGGCCAAACGCTGGCAAACGGGACTTTGGTTGGGATATCCGATCAGCATGTACGAGGTGGGCCGAAGGGCCTGTTTCCATGCTGTATGATATAAGTTGGGTTGCCAACTTATATCATACTCTCTTTGTGAATATGTGTGAATATAAAATTAATTACCAACCAGGACATGTTATTGTGGAGATGAACAGAAAATACCGAGCGTGGGGATTTAAAATTTACATGTGCAACCCTCCCCCTATACACAGAAATCTCAGGCACACTGGAGTAAACAAGAGTCCTTCTGAACTGACCTCAGCAAATGCATCACGTAAACGCAGAAAAAACCCCCCAGAAAATGAACAAAGAAGCAGTCTGCAGTTTCGAAGGGACCTAATCTAAATAAAGCCGTGCCGTTCTGTGTGTAATCCTAACTTTATCAGATCCACGGGTGAGTTGTCTTATTAATAAGCCATTGTTCATCTATCCAACTCTCCCTTGTCTCCCAGACGCAACACTCCATCAGACAATTGGTTCAACTTCACTGGATGAATTTTAACTCATTCCATCAGTCTGTGTTGATCTATAGATCCTTTTAGGCTTAATCCCCGGGCAGCTTCATAAAGATCTTTGAATCAGCGAGCAGATAGAACCTGAGGTGACTCAGTGGTTAGCGCTGCAGCCTCACAGCGCCAGGGACCTGGGTTCGATTCCACCCTCGGGCAACTGCCTGTGTGGAGTTTGCATATTCTCCCTGTGCCTGCATGGATTTCCTCCCACAGTCCAAAGATGTGCAGGTTAGGGTGGACTGGCTGTGCTCAATTGCCCTGCAGTGTGCAGGCTAAGTGTATTAGCCATGGGATTTACAGAGATAGGGTGTGAACTCAATGGGCTGAATGGCCTGCTTCCACACTGTTCTACAAAATGCTGAGCGGTGGGGGTAAAATTGGATGTAGAACGCATCCGTCCCTGAGAAGAGAGGGCTGCCCTATGGATTGCGATTGGGTCAAATGGCTGATATATCCTGCTCTGAAACAGTGGTGTGGGGTGGGTGCAAACAAAATAGGAAGATGATCAGTGCCTCAAATACATATAAATATGTTGCATAAGAAAGATGTGATTTTGGGTTCGTTGGAAGTGGTGGGACAGTCAAACGCCAATGTTTACTTGTTCTCAATTTGCTAAGACTGTACACAATCAAACTGCTCTAGTGACTGCAGATGAATATAAAGATATTTTCATGCATAAAGTGTATTTTTGAAATAAAGATGGAAACAAGGAGAGGGTTCAGAAGAGATTTACCAGGATCTTGCCAAGAATAGAGGGTTTCAGCTATAGAGAGAGGCTGGGACTGTATTCCCTGGAGCGTAGGAGGTTGAGGGGGGTGACCTTACAGAGATTTATAAATTCATGAGGGGTATGGATCGGGAAAGGACCTTTGCTATCCACCTTAAAACTGGATGGTTTGAGTCATAAAGACATGGATAGACTGGAGCTATTTTCCCAGGAGCATCGGAGGCTGAAGGGTGACCTTATAGAAGTTTATAAACTCATGAGGGTAATAGATAACGAGAATGGCAAAGGTCTTTGCCCTCAGACTAGGTGGACCGAGGGATCTGTTTCCGTGCTGTATGACTCTCAAATTCTGAGCGGACTTGATGTGGTGGACACTGGGAAGCTGTTTCTCCCTGGCTGGAAGACCTCAGACTATAGCACCCTGTTTCTATCCTGACTCTTGCCTCTTCATTGGTGACTAACCACCCCACCAGCTCACCACCATCAAGAAAGCCCCAATTGGGTGCCTGACTAGTGCCTGACAGGCCTCTCGGCCCATCAGGTACCTCGTTCAACTGGAGTCCCGTTCTGTGTGAAGCCGAAGGCCAATCAGAGGCCTAGGCCTGCTCAACAGTGAAGAGCCTCACCAAAGAGATGTTAGTTTTCTTCTTATAGGAGGACGTTTAGAATCACTGGGTAACGGTTGTGAGGAGAAATATCTGGGGAGAGGTGCGAGGGCATTTAGAGTAAAGGCTTATGCTAAGTAGTCATCCTTCCATTCCCCCATTTCATGTCATTAATTGCCCCGGGGACTTGGGCAGGGGCCTTCAAGCGAGTCGTCAGGACCCCCTAGATACCCGGTCGGGTAAGTGCCGTATCCCCCATTCGCTTCCCCATTGCCTTGTGACCGTTTTCCTTTACTTCCTATCAGAATGGTGTTATGAAACGTGAAAGGGTTCAGAAAAAATTTACAAGGATGTTGCCAGGGTTGGAGGGTGTGAGCTATAGGGAGAGGCTGAACAGGCTGAGGCTGCTTTCCCTGGAGCGCGGAGGCTGAGGGGTGACCTTATAGCGGTTTATAAACTCATGAGGGGCATGGATAGGGTAAATAGAAAAGGCCTTTTCCCTGGGGTCATAGAGGGCATAGGTTTAGGGTGAGAGAGGAAAGATATAAAAGGGACCTAAGGGGCAACCTTTTCATGCAGATGGTGGTATGTGTATGGAATGAGCCGCCAGAGGAAGTGGTGGAGGCTGGTACAATTACAACATTTAAAAGGCATCTGGATGGGTATATGAATAGGAAGGGTTTGGAGGGATATGGGCCAAGTGCTGGCAAATGGGACTAGATTAGGTTAGGATATCTGGTCGGCATGGATAATTTGGACCGAAGGGTCTGTTTCTATGCTGCACAGCTCTATGACTCTACGTGATAATCGTCCAACTCTTTTGCAAATACCTGAGTTAACCGTGCCCCCCCAAAACACTCTCAAACAGTGCACTTTGCACCCTAAGCACCAGCCGCGTGAGAACAGACAAGGATCTGGTCTACTTTTTTCCAACAGCCTTAAACCAATTCCATGGTGAGGGAAATAGATTACAAAAATAAAGGGATTAGCCTTCAGAAACACAGGGTGCACGAGAGGCCACATTTGGAGTACTGTGAATAGTACCAGTCACCTTAATTAAGGAGGGATGTAAACGTATTAGAATCCTCACAGTATGGAAGTAGGCCATTCGGCCCATGCCGACCCTCCGAAAAGCATCCCATAAAGACCCACACCCCACCGACCATATCCCTGTTTTCCCCATAGCTAATCCAGCTAACCTACACATCCCTGAACGCTGTAGGCAATTTAGCACAGCCAATTCACCCTAACCTGTACATCTTTGGATTGTGGGAGGAAACCCATGCAGACACGGGGAGAACGTACAAACTTCACACAGTCGACCACGGCTGGAATCGAACCCAGGTCCCTGGTGTTGTGAAGCAGCAGTGCTAACCACTGAGCCACATTTGGACGAAGGGTCTACCAGACTAATATCTGAGTAAGTGGGTTGCCTTTTCAGGCAAGGTCAAACAGGCTGAGCTTGTATCTGAGCAATGTGAGCTGGAAGGCTCATTGGTCTCTTTATTATGTTTCTCTCTCTGAGGACGCTGCCAGACCTGCTGAGTTTCTCCAACCATTTCTGTTTTCCTTGTTTAAGATCCTGAGGGTGCATGTGGGAAAAGGATGTTCCTGCATGCTGGAAGATCTGGGACCACGGCTCATTGTTCAAAACTGAAGGCTTGTCCATTTGAGAAAGAGACATGGATAAATGTTTTCTCAAGAAGGGCCATGAGTCTTTGGGGTGGCATGGTGGCTCAGTGGTTAGCACTGCTGCCCCAGGGACCCAAGTTCAATTCCAGCATTGGGTGACTGTGTGGAGTTTGCGCATTCTCCCCTTGTCTGTGTGGGTTACCTTCCACAGTCCAAAGATGTGCAGGGCAGGTGAATTGACCATGCCAAATTGCCCCATAGTTTTCAGGGATGCATAAGTTACGTGCTTTAGTCATGGGTAAATTTAAAAGAACAGGTTTGGGTGGGATACTTTTCAGAGGGTCGGTGTGAACTTGTTGGGCTGAAGGGTCTGTTTCCACACTGTAGAGATTCTAAAATAGATTATAGGGTCACAATGTGGGGAAAACATTTGGAATACATTGCTCCTGACACAGCGATGTGGTTGACTCCTCATTAGTTGTGGGCCAATAGAGTCATAGAGATGTACAGCACGGAAACAGACCCTTCGGTCCAACCCGTCCATGCTGACCAGATATCCCAACCCAATCTAGTCCCACCTGCCAGCACACGGCCCATATCCCTCCAAACCCTTCCTATTCATATACCCATCCATATGCCTTTTAAATGTTGCAATTGTACCAGCCTCCACCACTTCCTCTGGTAACTCATTCTATACACGTACCACCCTCTGCGTGAAAAAGTTGCTCTTTAGGCCTCTTTTATATCTTGCCCCTCTCACCCGAAACCTATGATCTCTAGTT
>NC_057750.1:7316047-7321318 GCF_004010195.1 Chiloscyllium plagiosum | reverse complement strand
ATCTGAGAAGGAATAAGACTGTTCGGAACCTTGAGTCCCTTTTTGCTGTGAACTGTTTTATTTCTCCATATTCTCTCTGTGATCAAACCTGCTGACACCCACCTTCATAATATCCCCAATCACCAGCTCTGCCTGAGTTCTGTTGCTGACTTCGCCATCACCTACCCCTTCATTAATGACAGGTTTTATGGCTCCAGTTCTCTTCTGACCTCTCTTCCAGTTACAAATAGTTTGACCACAAACTTGTTCTTGTTTCTACAGTTACTTCACAACAGGGACTCTTAAACAGAGTAATAATGTCACTGACTGTGTAATTCAGAGGCACGGGTTATAACTCTAAAACCATTGTCTGAAATCCTATCACTGCCGATGACTAAATTTAAATTCCAATGGCAAAATTTGGAATGAAACCTAATTTCACTCATGGCAACCATAAACCATCAGCATTCCTTTTCTTATTTTATTCGTAACCTTTGGTAAAGAAGCCTAACATTTTTGCCCTTTATGAACTAAGTGTCACCTCAGATCCACAACAATATGGTTGCCTCCATATTGCCTTGACAAATGGCCACATGGTCAAGGGCAGTTAGGATGGACAACAAATGCTGCCCTTGCCAGTGATGCTGGCATCCCGCGAAACAACAACATTAAAGGTGAAATAACCAAGGAAATGCGGATGCTGGCGATCTGAAATAAAATTCTCCACCGTCTGAAACAATGTTGGAGAATCTCAGCAGGTATGGTAGTCTGTTGGAAGAAACACAAAGAGCGTTTCGAGTTCAGTGAACCTATCAAAACTGAATGCAATTGAGAAATAATATTATTATATCAGGGATGGTTGGAAGGGTGAGCGGGCGGTTTGTGTTGAGTGGATGATGTCCAAAAAGAGAGAGAGAAAGAGAGAAAGGAAAGAAAAAGAGAGGGAGAGATAAAAAGAAAGAGAAAAAAGAGAAAGAGAAAAAGAGAAAGAGAGAGAGAGGAGAAAGAGAGAGGGAGAAGGGGGATTGGGGGAGAGAAAGAACAAACTGACATCCAGGAGGCAAAAGAAAAAATCAAAATATTATATCTAGTTAGAGGGAAATCTGGAAGCTTTAGTTGACTGGAAATCTGCACGTTGGTGAAATTTAATGAAAAGGTCAGCACAGTTAAAAAGCATCAATTCTCTCATTTCCTCCCTTCCCTTCTGTGACAGCTCCGACTGCGATAAAAGTAATTTAAAAGAAAATAAAAATGACCTTAAAAGTCGAAGTTGCGGCTCGATGTGGTGGAGAGTCCCCGGTGGACTGTGCAGAGTCCCAGATGATGACAGGAGCTGGGCCAATTCACCCCCGTGGTCTGAAGTCCCTCTGCCCCATGATGTCAGGCTGTTTAGTTCCAATCCCTGCGTTTGCCAACAGCAGCCGGCTCTCCAGGTCAGCAGCAAGTTGCTATTCAGTCAAGCATTTCTCCTCTTTCACAAAAACGTTCTCCAGCAGCACCCTCAGCCGAAACTTGGCATAACTCACCCAGATCTTGGGCTCAACTGGATTCACAGTCAGTCTTACACTTCAGTGTGAGAAATTACAAACAGTCACTTCCAAATGCCATGGTCGTCTCCAGCTCCTGCACAGGTGCTACGTTTGTCTCTCTCCTCCCGTTTTTATAAGTTATCCTTCCTCCTACTCTCTCTCTCTCTCATTGTACAGTGAGAACCAGGGACACAGGACCCTGTGCCTAACCTGTTATACACTGTTTGAAAGACCACTGTCAAGTTGTGACAATACAGTCTGAGAAACAGGAAGTGGCTTACAGAGTCTCCGGGCGTCCAGTAAGCTTTTCTCAAAGACCTGAGCTTTTCATCCATCACATAGAAGTATTAACCCCCTCCTTCCCGGATCATTGCTTTTTCTCAGGCGCTTGCGAAAGTCTTACACTCTCGGCACCCGTCTCCCCAACAGTACTGTGTGTGTGTGTGTGTGAGAGAGAGACAGAGACCCCGCAACAGGGACTACAGCAACTGGGGCACCTTCCCAAGGGGTCATTAAGGACGGGAGTTTAATGCAGAGCTTTCCAGATCTCAAGATCTAATGTGTTTTTTTAAAAAAAAATTATTTCATGCGTCATAGCAGCAGTAATGTTTCATTTCCAACCCACTCACTTCCTGATGTTCCACTCTCTCCCTCAGCAGCTCATACAATTAGAAATTCATCTTTGAGCAGACCTCACTCTGTATCTAACCCCGTGCTGTCCCTGTCCTGGGAGTGTTTGATGGGGGAACAGTGTAGAGGGAGCTTTACTCTGTATCTAACCCCGTGCTGTCCCTGTTCTAGGAGTGTTTGATGAGGGCAGTGTAGAGAGAGCTTTACTCTGTATCTAGGCATTCCTGATGAAGGGCTTTTGCCCGAAACGTCGATTCTCCTGCCCCTCGGATGCTGCCTGAACTGCTGTGCTTTTCCAGCACCTCGAATCCAGAATCTGGTTTCCAGCATCTGCAGTCATTGTTTTTACCTTACTCTGTATCTAACCCAGTGCTGTCCCTGTCCTGGGAGTGCTCTGTATAGAGGGAAGCTCCCTCTACACTGTCCCCATCAAACACTCCCAGGACAGGGACAGCATGGGGTTAGATACGGAGTAAAGCTCCCTCTACACTGTCCCCCATCAAACATTCCCAGGACAGGGGCAGCACGGGGTTAGATACAGAGTAAGGCTCCCTCTACACTGTCCCCCATCAAACACTCCCAGGACAGGGACAGCACCGGGTTAGATACAGAGTAAAGCTCCCTCTGCTCTTTTATAGGGTTGTGAAGTTTCCTACATTGTGTTGAAATTCTCCAGAGTTCAGCAGAACAAAGGAAAATCTCACTCAGCCACCCGAGAGTTCGAAAGATCTGGATAAGGCTAACTCTGAGAGATTAATCTATTGGTCAGTGAACTGAATACCCAGAGAGTACACTCTTAGAATAAAGCACCGAGTATTTAGGACAGTGATGGGAGAACATGCTTCACCCAATGCGACTGTGAATCAGTGTGAATCCAGACCTTTGTTTAATATTCCATTTCTGACACGGGTAAGGCTGAGAGGGAGATAGAGATTGGCTCTCACAGAGAATGGAGGGATAAGGATAACCAGTGGGAATAGGGATCGAAACTGAAGACCAGCTATTGTCAGATTGAATGGAGCAGCAGGCTAACGTTAGCATCTTCTACGTAGCGCTAAGCTCCTTCAGTAGTTTGAACTGAAGATGTAATTGATGTCCCCAGGATGGAGCTGGAGTAATGTCCTCACAACAGAGCTGGGCTGTGGTCTCCAGGATGGAGCTGGGCTGTGGACCCCAGAATGGAGCTGGGCTGTGGGCCCCAGGACAGAGATGGGCTGTGGGCCCCAGGCTGGAGCTGGGCTGTGGACCCCAGGACAGAGGTGGGCTGTGGGCCCCATGACAGAGCTGGGCTGTGGGCCCCAGGATGGAGGTGGGCTGTGGGGCCCAGGATGGAGCTGGGCTGTGGACCCCAGGACAGAGGTGGGCTGTGGGCCCCATGACAGAGCTGGGCTGTGGGCCCCAGGATGGAGGTGGGCTGTGGGGCCCAGGATGGAGCTGGGCTGTGGGTCCCAGGACAGAGCTGGGCTGTGGACCCAGGATGGAGCTGGGCTGTGGGCCCCAGGACAGAGCTGGGCTGTGGGCCCCAGGATGGAGGTGGGCTGTGGGGCCCAGGATGGAGCTGGGCTGTGGACCCCAGGACAGAGGTGGGCTGTGGGCCCCATGACAGAGCTGGGCTGTGGGCCCCAGGATGGAGGTGGGCTGTGGGGCCCAGGATGGAGCTGGGCTGTGGGTCCCAGGACAGAGCTGGGCTGTGGACCCAGGATGGAGCTGGGCTGTGGGCCCCAGGACAGAGCTGGGCTGTGGGCCCCAGGATGAAGGTGGGCTGTGGGGCCCAGGATGGAGCTGGGCTGTGGGTCCCAGGACAGAGCTGGGCTGTGGACCCAGGATGGAGCTGGGCTGTGGGCCCCAGGACAGAGCTGGGCTGTGGACCCCAGGATGGAGGTGGGCTGTGGGCCCCAGGACAGAGCTGGGCCGTGGACCCCAGGATGGAGGTGGGCTGTGGGCCCCTGGATGGAGCTGGGCTGTGGACCCCAGGATGGAGCTGGGTGTGGATCCCAGGATGGAACGGGGCTGTGGGCCCCAAGTCGGAGCTGGGCTGTGGACCCCAGGATGGAGCTGGGCTGTGGGCCCCAGGTCGGGAGCTGGGCTCAGATCCCTACAAAGGCAATCTTCGAACAGCCTATGCCACCCCTGATGCCACGGTGTGTTTACTCCAATGGACTAGTCTGGTTGACATCTGTTATAATTCATTCACTGACCTTATTCACAGACTCTAAAAATATCTAAACAACAGCAGCCACCTCACCACCAAACCAATCAGACAATCACAACTTCCTCTTTCTGTGGGAACCTATTTATTCAGCTTGACAACATCCCACATGAGACTGGCAATGCAGATTTGGCACTTGAGACAGGTCTCTTTTCAAACACTTGTGATCTCTTCCTGTGTGCGTAGTGACCAGCTGTGGGTGTGCCCGTCTGCGACCAGGGGAAGTGACAAAGATATTGGACTGGTCGACGTTGGCGAGGGGCCAAGGAAACCTACGTGACACCCAGCATCAAGGGGTGGCATTCAGAGGGCAGTTGGCGGTGGAAGGATGTCAAAGGGGCAATTTGTCACGTAAGGGTTGAGACTCTCTCATCCTGGCTGAGCCAGTGCCACGCTGTCAGCTTTATTCAACCACTAGCTGGCCTGCCCTCTCAAAAGGGGATGTGCAATATCTTACGGTGCTATTCCAATGGAGGATGTTGCAGATGTCCCCATTCCTGGTGTCCCGGCCAATATCTGTCCCGTGTAACGGACCCCGTGTGAAGGAGAATTGGATCCTTATCTGATTGTTTCTTGGGGTACAGGATGGGGGTGTGGTTGGGGGAATGCAGGCTCTGGGGTGAGTATACTGCTGTTTATTTCCCTTTATAAGGTGGTACTGACCTGGCCCCATCTTGGGCCGCTGAAGTCCATGTGATGTAGGGTCATCTTCCTACCCCCTTCTCTCTTCCCCCTCTCACCCCCCCCAAGTTCTCCCTTCCCTTCTCTCTGCGCCCTCTCTCCCCTTATTCCCTCTTCCCCTTCTCTACCACCTCTCCCCCTCCTGTTCTCTCTCCCCCATTCCCCTTCTGTCCCCATCCCCCTCCCCTTCTCTCTCTATCTCTCTCCCTCTCACCACCCCCTTCCCTTGCCCCCTTCTGTCCC
>NC_057750.1:7292135-7315470 GCF_004010195.1 Chiloscyllium plagiosum | reverse complement strand
CTCTCTCCCTCTACCCCCCTCTCCCTTCCCTTCTTTCTACCCCCCCCCCTCCCCTCTGTTCTCCCCTTTTCTCCTTCCACCCCTCTCTCGCCCCACCTCTTAACTGCCCTCTGAAAGGGGCCACTCAGTTCAAGGGGCAATTAGGGATGAGTAAGAAAGGATGGCCTCACCAGTGAAGCCCACAACTGGCGAGAGAACAAAGAGCCAAGTGAATGAGTCGTTGCGTTACTAGAGTACCCCATTGGCTGTGAAGCGTTTTGGGATGTCCTGCGATTGGGAAAGGTGCTACATAAATGCAGGTCGCTCCTTCATTCATTCAACCTGCATAGACGGTGAATCCCCAGGGGACCATCATTAACAGTGAGCAGAGGGATTATGGGGAGTCTCTGTTTTCTTGGGAATCTCCTGAGTACCTTCAGTTCGCAAGGGTGTTCTTGCAAAGCATTCAGATCTCAGCTCGCTCACACACATCGATAATCGGCAGCCTCGCTGGGGTTTGTTGTACATGTAAGAAGCTGTCCTTTGTGTGGGAAACTCCAAAACCATGGGGAAAAGTTCTGTTTACCTGCTATTACCCGCACTGATTGGGTGTGAATGAAACAATGTGCATTTATACAGTGCCTTTGACATAGTAAGAGGTCACAGGCCTTCAGTGAATGAGAGGTAGCAGAGAGCAGGGAGGCCGTTATTCTGACTCTGCTGGTTTCTTGGCCCTGAAGTTAAGTGTTGCAACCTCCCCTAGCTTCAGTGAAGTGACAGAGGCCAGTGGTGCGAGAGTGGGCATGGGAGGGGTTGGGGTAGGTAAGCCCCCTCCCCTGCCAACGCTCAGTAGCAGCCGTGTGTACCATCCACACGATGCACTGCAGCAACTCACCAGGGCTCCATGGTCAGCCTTTCCCAAACCCTCCATCTAGTCTCGGACCTTTTTTGGGGGGGGGGGAGATGGGGGGACACCATCTCTGAATAAGGGGTCACCTGTTGAAGACAGAGATGGGGAGGAATATCTTCTCTCTGAGAGGAGTTAACCTGTGGCGTTGTTTACCGCAGAGGACTGTCGAGGCTGGGACATTCAGTAAGTTGAAGGCTGAGACAGAGAGATTTTTTAATGAAGGGAATTGAGGGAAAAGGCAGGAAAGTGGGGATGAGGATCATCAGATCAGATCTAAATGGCAGACTAGTCTCAATGGGCTCTAATGTTACCACATTACATGACCTTATAGGAACATAGAAGAGTACAGCACAGTTCAGGCCCTTCAGCCCTCCATGTTGTACTGACCTTTTATCCTACTCTCGGATCAGACTAACTTACGTTCCCTTCATTTTACTATCATCCACGTGCCTGACCAAGAGTTGCTTAAATGTCCCTAATGTATCTGACCCTATTACCACTGCTAGCAGTGCATTCCACACACCCACCACTCTCTGTGTAAAGAACCTACCTCTGACATCTCCCCTAAACCTTCCACCAATCACCTTAAAATTAAGTCCCCTCGTGATAGCCATTTCCGCCCTGGGAAAAAAGTCTCCGGCTATGAAGGAGGACAAGGGGCAGCTGATACACGGGAACACCACCCCCTGCAAGTTCCCCTCCACTCCCCATCCTGACTTGGAAATACATCGCCGTTCCCTCAGTGTCGCTGGGTCGGAATCCTGGAATTCTCTCCCTCAGGGCATTGTGGGTCAACCCACAGCACATGGACTGCAGCGGTTCAGAAGGCAGCTCACCCTCACCTTCTCAAGGGGGCAATTAGGGCTAAGTGCTGGGCCCAGCCAGTGTCATCTCAGGGGTGAATAAATCTTAACAAATGCTCATTCAATGGGCTAATGAGCTATTAGCACAGGCTTCCACTGAATTAGTTACTAGCCAATTGAAATCCCCCTTCCACCACGTGACTGCTGTTCCCAAATTTTTTATTCAGTCATGGGCTTGTGGGCATTGTTGGAGTGTGTCAACATTTATTGCCTGTCCCTAGTTGACCCTTGAGAAGGTGGGGTTGAGCTGCCTTCTTGAACCGCTGCAGTCCATGTGCTGTGGGTAGACCCACAATGCCCTTAGGGAGGGAATTCCAGGATTTTGACCCAGCGTGCTGTGGGTGGACCCACAATGCCCTTAGGGAGGGAATTCCAGGATTTTGACCCAGCGTGCTGTGGGTAGACCCACAATGCTGAAGTTTGCGTGTGTGTTGTTTGTATCTCACTTGGAGCAGACGTTCAGAGAGCTGTAGTCACAATTGAGGCTGGCATCCAGAGAGGGAAAAGACAGATTTATGAGCGCTTTCGGATAAGAATAGGTTCGCACGGCTCAAAGTCCCAGAGCAGGAGGAGGACGAGGATCTCAGGAAAGCCTTCTGTGACTCATTCGAGAATATCCTTTCTGTCAAGGCAGTTCCATAAATAGCGAGGAACGAGAAAGGATGACAAGTTGTCAGAAAAGGAAGGGGAATGCGGTCATTTTAGGGAAATGTGAAGGTCGACAAAGCACTTTGTAAGATCAGGGAGACTGGAGCCAGCCAAGGGCATTCCCTGGTGTAATGCGCTAAGGGAAACGGGCCCATTCATTTCTGCACAGCAAGATCCCACTGACATTCAATGTGGAAATGACGGGAAAACGTTTGTCCTTTCTCCAGAATGTTGATTGTAGGATAAATATTGGCCACTAGGTAGTCACCGCACCCCACACTCCAACCACTCCTCTTTAAAATAACATCATGGGTTTAAAAACAAATTCGCATCCATCAAACAGGCAGATGGAGGAGTCAGGCAAATGAATCATGCAGAGGTCAGTATCTCCAACAGTGCGGCACTCCCTCAACACTGATCCTCCGACAGCCCTCCCTCAGCACTGACCCTCCATCAGTGTGGCACTCCCTCAGCACTGACCCTCCGACAGTGCGGCACTCCCTCAGCACTGACCCTCCGACAGTGCAGCACTCCCTCAGCACTGACCCTCCATCAGTGTGGCACTCCCTCAGCACTGACCCTCTGACAGTGCGGTGCTCCCCCAGCACTGACCCTCCGACAGTGCAGCACTCCCTCAGCACTGACCCTCCGACAGTGTGGCACTCCCTCAGCACTGACCCTCCAAGAGTGCTGCACTCTCTCAGCATTGACCCTCCGACAGTGCAGCGCTCCCTCAGCACTGACCCTCCGACAGTGCAGCACTCCCTCAGCACTGACCCTCCGACAGTGCGGCACTCCCTCAGCACTGACCGTCCAACAGTGCAGCGCTCCCTCAGCACTGACCCTCTGACAGTGCAGCACTCCCTCAGCACTGACCCTCCATCAGTGTGGCACTCCCTCAGCACTGACCCTCCGACAGTGCAGCACTCCCTCAGGACTGACCCTGCGTGTCTGCTTTGATGTTTTTTTTATTAATGATTAAATCCTAGGCTGGCTGTGAGTGCAGAACGTCATAACTCAGAGGCGAGGGGTTGCATGTGGAGTCTACTGAAGGAGGGACATAGGGCTTCCAGAGAAATTGGGTCAGGAATTTGCTGGGAAAATACAGGAGGGATTATTGCTGTTGTCTGTTAGATGTCAAATACCCAGTAGCTGGTGGTGTGAGCTGCAAACTCGGGAGAATGTCTGGACCATTTGCTATGGTCTGCTTTTAGCTTCACAAAGACTGTAACTCCCCCTCAACCTTCTGGTAAGCGTACAGAGACTACTGCACTTGCTCAGCCAGTTACACTTGGCACACAACCTTGTGGGGACTGCGTGGTACACAACAGCACGAGGAGATTTTTTTAAAAATTGATTTGAATTATGGGCCTGCAATACCTCACTAACCCAGAAATAATATCTGCCAGAGGATGTGGCAGAGGCAGGTACAGGTACAATGGTTAAGAGACATTTGGACAGGTACATGGGTGGGAAAGCTTTCGAGGGATATGGGCCAAATGCAGGTAAATGGGACTTATTTTGTAGTGGAGCGATGTGGGGCTGGTGGACCTGAGTCCCCTGATTGGGGCTGTTAACCTGGTCCAATCAGGGAGCCCTGGCTGACAGATATTAACAGGAGTGTCAGGGGTTCTGTTCACTCGGAGAGCTGGCTGTGAGGGAGCTGGGTCAGTGTCAGGGACTCTCCATGTTCGTCAGGGGACTGATTCTAAGCTGGCTGCCCACACCCAGTGTGTCCTGATGCTATTGGATTCTGTAAAACAAAGAGTATCATACATCCTGTTCACTCTGAGAGCTGCCTCTGAGGGAGCTGGGCCAGTGTCAGGGACTCTCCCTGTGTAAATAAAGGGGAACAAGATACCAGCCTCTTTGGAGTCATCTCAGTTTATTTTGGGATTATGGTCGGCATGGACAGGTTGGACCGAAGGGTCTATTTCCGTGCTGTATGACTCTATAAAGGGAACAGTTCAAACCTTGCATATAGTAAATTGTTGGTAGACGTTTTAAAATTAATGTTGTTTTGCTACCTTTCTATTTCTGTCTTTTCTCTCTCATGGTGGCTCAATGATTAGCAGCAGGGACTCAGGTTGAAGCCCACCCTCGGGCTACTGTCTGTGTGGAGTTTGCACATTCTCCCCGTGTCTGTGTGGGTTTCCTCCGGGTGCTCTGGTTTCCTCCCACAGTCCAAAGATGTGCAGGTGAGGGTGGATTGGCTGCGCTAAATTGCCCGTAGTGTTCAGGGATGTGTAGGCAGGAGTAAATATAGGGAGTGTCAGGGACTCTCCCTGTGTAAATAAAGGGGAACAAGATACCAGCCTCTTTGGAGTCATCTCAGTTTAGTTTGGGATTATGGTCGGCATGGACAGGTTGGACCGAAGGGTCTATTTCCGTGCTGTATGACTCTATAAAGGGAACAGTTCAAACCTTGCATATAGTAAATTGTTGGTAGACTTTTTAAAATTAATGTTGTTTTGCTACCTTTCTATTTCTGTCGTTTCTCTCTCATGGTGGCTCAATGATTAGCAGCAGGGACTCAGGTTCAAGCCCACCCTCGGGCGACTGTCTGTGTGGAGTTTGCACATTCTCCCCGTGTCTGTGTGGGTTTCCTCCGGGTGCTCTGGTTTCCTCCCACAGTCCAAAGATGTGCAGATGAGGATGGATTGGCTGCGCTAAATTGCCCGTAGTGTTCAGGGATGTGTAGGCAGGAGTAAATATAGGGTAGGGCGAATGGGTTTGTTGGGCCGAAGGGCCTGTTTCCACTGTAGGGATTCTAATGTATTTCCTTTCCTCTTAATTTATTTTTGTTGCACCCAAGTTCCTCAGTTTCTTTCTCCATCATCATGCTGATTGGTTAGGGTGTTGCCATGGGAATGTAGCAATCTTAGAAGGAAAGGACGGGGGTTGGAAATGTGCATGGAAACAGCCAATCTCTGCTGACATTCTCCTCATGACGACATCCTGACCAATCACAGTCGACCTCCCCCACCAGCCCCAACAATACACACAATCACACACACACACACACAATCTGGGTTGAATCAGCTCAGTAAGACTGGCCGTGAACAGATACCACTGCATCACCTCCCCACTAATGGAGGCAATGGCGCAGTGGTATTATCGCTGGGCTACTTACTTGGGGGCCTGGGTTCAAATCCCACCCTGGCAGGTGGTGGAATCTGAATCCAACAAAAATCTAGAATGAAGAGTCTAATTATGACCATGAATTAATTGCTGGGGGGGGAGGGGGGAGAAAGAGAATCACTTATCCTCTTTAAAGGGGTGCTCCGAAAGCTTATGATTTCAAATAAACCTGTTGGACTATAACCTGGTATCGAGTGACTTCTGATCTTGTCCAACACTGGCACTTCCACATCATCCCTTCAGGGAAAGGAACTGCTATCCTTTCCTGGTCTGGACCTACACGGGACTCCAGACTCACAGCAGTGTGGCTGACTCTTCAAGTGCCCTCTGGGGCAATTAGGGATGGGTAATAAATGCTGGCCTAGCCAGCGGTACCCTCACTTGTGTATGATTTAAAAAATAATTCAGGGCCCTGCCAGACAACACCCTATTCTCATCCTGTATAAATTAGTGTTTTCTTCCTAAGTTTAGTTTCTTATATCCCAGTCCTAATGAGTGCAAAACAGTGGAGTCTGTTCGCACTGTTTACATTTGAGCAAATGTTCCTCTAATTCTTTATCCTTAAATCTTATTGTTACATAACGGGACTATTGGATTGGTCTTGTGGATTCTTGCTGTGCATAGGGCTGGCACGGGACAAATTGTGAAGGGTGTGACAAGGAAAGATATAACTGATGGGGCAGTTTAACTTGATGCTGAAATATAGAGTTCCCTACAGTGAGGAAGCAGGCCATTCAGCCCATCGGGTCCACACTGACACTCTGAACATCATCCCATCCAGACCCACCCCCTTCCCACACGCCCTATAACACCGCACTTCCCTTGGCTAACCCACCTAGCCTGCACATCCCTGGACACTACGGGGCAATTTAGTGATATATTTCTAAGTGAGTGGCTCGGAGGGGAACTTGCAGGGGGTGGTGTTCCAATGTATCTGCTGCCTTTGTCCTTCCAGGAAGGTGCAGTCTGAGTAAAGGTTTAACTTATGGTATTGTAAGTAAATACTTACTACTGAGCAATTAATGAATGCTTGTGTACGATATCCATTCACCATTTTGCAGAGATTTCTCACCCCATCAAACCAACGGCAGGCTGGGATCTACCACAGCTGAAAAATGTGTTGCTGGAAAAGCGCAGCAGCTCAGACAGCATCCAAGGAGCAGGAGAATTGACGTTTCAGGCATAAGCCCTTCTTCAGGAATTCTTGGATGCTGCCTGAGCTGCTGCGTTTTTCCAGCAACACATTTTTCAGCTCTGATCTCCAGCATCTGCAGTTCTCACTTTCTCCTGGGATCTACCACAGCAGGTTTACACAAGCAAATCCAAGGCCATGGAATTGTACTAGATGGCAGGAAGCCATTTTACCCATCATGCCCCCAGAGAGCTAAACAATTATCCTTCCGCCCCATCTCCCTGTTCCTCGCAGCTTTTCTTTTTGAGAAAAAAATTTCTTTTGTAAATATTGACCAACTTACTTTCTCAAAAAGGGTTTTGGGAATTTAGACACTCCCCCACCCCGTGCCGCACTGCCTCAGAGATGCCTGTTCCTGTCGGAATATTGCGATTCTCCCTCTTAAAGGCATATCCCAGAACAACAGCAGGTGCTGGTATTCTGAAGGCGACCAAAGAAAGACGCCAACAGCTCAGCATCTGTGAGGAGAAGCAGAGTCAACAGTCAAGGTCAATGACCTTTGAGGGGGAGGTGACGGCCTAGTGGTATTTTGGCTGGACTGTTCACCCAGAGAGCCCAGGTCAGGTTCTGGGGGTGTGGATTCAAATCATGATGGTTGACTTTGAATTCAAATTTAAAATCTGCAATTAATGGGGAAGTCCAGCCATGATCATAATGAATGGTGGTGCTGGCTCCAAGGGCAGAATGGCCTACTCCTGCACCTATTGTCTATTGTCTATAGAGGGCATAGGTTTAGGGTGCGAGGGGAAAGATATGAATGAGACCTAAGGGGCAACTTTTTCACACAGAGGGTGGTGCGTGTATGGAATGAGCTGCCAGAGGAAGTGGTGGAGGCTGGTACAATTGCAACATTTAAAAGGCATTTGGATGGGTATATGAATGGGAAGGGTGTGGAGGGATATGGACCGGGTGCTGGCATGTGGGACTAAATTGGGTTGGGATATCGGGTCGGCATGGACGGGTTGGACCGAAGGGTCTGTTTCCGTGCTGTACATCTCTATCACTCTATGATGACCTTGTGTTGTTGGTGGGGGGAGAGAAAACCTATCTGGCTCACTAACGAGTGAGGGGAAATCTGCCGTCCTTACCTGGTCTGGCCTACATGTGAACATCACAACGCATTGCGAAGCTGACTGACCCCGCCTAGTCTGAAGTAGTGAAGTCATGCTTTGCAGAGTTGGAAACTGGTAATCTATCTCAACATTCACAGTCTGTGTGAAAAAAAAATTACCCCTTGCGACTTTCTCCTCTCACCTTAAAAATGTGCCCTCTAGTCTTGAAATCCCTCACCCTGAGGAAAAGACACCTGCCATTCACCTTGTCCATGTCCCTCATGGTTTTATAAACCTCTACGAGGACACCACTCTGACAGCCCAATGAAAATAAGGCCCAGCCTCGCCTTATAACTCAAACCCTCAACTCCCGGCAACATCCTGGTAAATCTCGTCTGAACCATCTCCAGCTCAACAATATCCTTCCTATAACTGGTCCGGTGAATGATTAAAGAAGAAAATCAGAACTCAGCCCTTTAGTGAGATGAAAAACCACCAAAAAACATAGGAATGAATCTCTACACTTATAAATGAGCTGTTGGAGCAGTTTTGTCTCATTTTAATTGCGCCCTCCAGCAAGTGCTGTGTATACTTACATACATAACACCCTGACAGCATGGATGCAGACCATTCAGCCTATCAAGTCCACACTGGCCCTCCAAAGAGCACCCCACAAAGGGTCAGTTAGACTTGAAACGTCAGCTCTTTTCTCTCCTTACAGATGCTGCCAGACCTGCTGAGATTTTCCAACATTTTCTCTTTCGGTCCCACCCAGACTCACCCTATCCACCTAGCTTGTACATCCCAGGACACTAGGGGCAACTTAGCATGACAAAAGTGAGGACTGCAGATGCTGGAAATCAGAGTCTAGATTAGAGTGGTGCTGGAAAAGCACAGCCGGTCAGGCAGCATCCGAGGAACAGGAAAATCGACGTTTCAGGGAAAAGCCCTTCATCAGGAATGAATCGATCAGCAATTTAGCATGGCCAATCCACCCTAATCTGCACATCTTTTGATTGAGGGAGGAAACTGGAGCACCCGGAGGAAACCCGCACAGACACGGGGAGAATGTGCAAACTCTACACAGACAGCCCCCAAGGCTGGAATTGAACCTGGGTCCCTGACACTGTGAGGCAGTAGGGCTAACCACTGAGCCACCCTAAAACAGCCTTGGCTACAGAAATGGTTGGTGGTGTCTATTTCTGTCGGTTCCTTGGTGTGTTTCCATGGTTTCCTTGTTTGGCATTGCCTGTATTAGATCCAAGGATAATCAAAGCAGGTCTGTCTGTTCTGTAAAGGGGTAACTATACCCACTGCTTAGAGATCTTCCCATTGTGTCGGCAAGAGTGTTCAGTTGGAAGGTGCGAGCTGGCACTTACAGGGCAGCCTCTATGCCCTCCAGGCGATGCTCCTTGAGGGGAGGTAGATTGCCTAGTGGCATTATTGCTGGACTGCTAACTTGGGGACCCAGGTTTAAATCTCACTATGGCATATGGTAGAATTTGAATCTAATATATATCTGGACTTAAGAGTTTAATGATGACTGTGAGTCAATTGTTGGGAAAAACCCATCTGATTCACTAATGTTCTTTCGGGAAGGAAACTGCCATCTGGGCTGGGCCTACACGTGGCTCCTGACCCACAGTGGATGTGGTTGACTCTCAACTTTTCTTTAATACATCCATGGGATTTGGGTGTCAATAGCTGGGCCAGCATTTATCACCCGTCCCTAGTTGCCCCTTGAGAAGGTGGGGATGAGATGCCATCTTGAACCCAGCCAGGGACGCACTCATCCCATGAATGAATTCAGATGGAAAAAAAATTGCTATTATCAAGTGCGGGGGAAAAATATATAAAGAAAGTGTTGGTCTCTCTTGAAGGAGAGAAATGGTTGCTTTTGGTTTGATGTGAGGGCCACCACACCTCAGGTGAGATCACAGAATAATGGTAACCTCAGCTGGCATTGAAACTGAACCCAGGCTGTTGGCATCACAACACATTGTAAAGCTGACTGACCCCGAATAGTCTGAAGTAGTGAAGTCATGCTCAGCAGAGTTTGCAACTGGTAATCTATCTCAACATTCACAGTCAGTCCTTACAGATGAGACAGAGAGAGACAATTTCTGATGAAACGTTGATAAGCATTAAGCGAGGTTCAACATCATCAATCTCTCTTTCAAAAGAAAATCCCAAAATTGAAGGGTTTTGGGCCAAATGGGACCAGTTGTTTTTTTTTTAAACTCATTCACAGGAAGTTGGCATCGCTGGCTAGTCCAACGTTTCTTTACCCAACCCTAATTGTCCAGAGTGAAAAACTGTGGCGCTAGAAAAAGCACAGCCAGCATCTGAGGAGCAGGAGAATGGATGTTTCAAACATTAGCTCTTCATCGGGAACCACACTTTTTGATTCTGATCTCCTGATGTCCCAGAGGGCAGTTAAGAGTCAACCCCATCGCTGTGGGTCTAGAGTCACATGTAGGCCAGACCAGGTAAGGATGGTAATTTCCTTCCCTGAAGGACATTAGTGAACCAGATTGGTTTTTCCCGTTCTTGGTCGTTGTTAGATCCTTAATTCCGGATTTGTTTTGGGTCAAATTCCAATTCCACCATCTGCCGTGGCAGGATTTGAACCCAGGTCCCCAGCGCACTACCTGGGTCTCTACGTTAATAGTTCAGCAATTATCCCACTAGGCCATCACCTCCCCACTTCAGTTGGGGAAACCTGGTCAGCATGGATGAGTTGGGCCGAAGGTTCAGTTGCTGTGCTGTCGGACTCGATGAACGGAGGATGCCGGAAATGAGAAATGAAAACAGAAATTGCTTCAAAAACTCAGCAAGATTGGCAGCATCTGCGGCGAGAGAAATGGAGTTAATGTTTCGGTCCCTTCTGAAGAAACGTTAACTCTGCTTTCTTTCTTCACGGATGCTGCCAGACCTGCTGGGTTTTTCCAGCAATCTCTGGTTTTGTGCCTATCATTCTCCCCC
The DNA here is from genome assembly GCF_004010195.1 of Chiloscyllium plagiosum. NCBI lineage: Eukaryota > Metazoa > Chordata > Chondrichthyes > Orectolobiformes > Hemiscylliidae > Chiloscyllium > Chiloscyllium plagiosum. The sequence continues at coordinate 7,304,700 of NC_057750.1, read as the reverse complement.
ATCGTTCACACATTTTACCTCGTCACGTACTGCACTGCTCTTTGTGGGATCTTGCTGTGGGTAATTAGGCCTCAAAATGGTGGCTCACACTGCCAACCTTTTCGCCCTCCCTCACTTACAGCACCTTCCAAACCCACGGCCACTTCCATCTAGAAGGACAAGGGCAGCAGATACATGGGGACACCACCCCCTGCAAGTTCCCCTCCGAGCCACTCACCATCCTGACTTGAAAACACATCACCGTTCCTTCAGTGTTGCTGGGTCAAAATCTGGGGAATTTCCTCCCTAGGGCATTGTGGGTACCTCTCGACAAGGTGGTCTGCAGCTTTTCAAAAAGGCAGCTCACCCCCCACCTTCTCAAATGGCAACTAGGGATGGGGCGATAAATGCTGGGCCCAGCCAACAACGCCCACATCCCAGGAATGAATAAAAGAGAGTGAAGAGTTGCATTTATATAGCACCTTTTAAGACTTCAGGGTGTTTGCAAAGTGCTTCGGATAAAGTACTTTCACCGTGAGGCTACTGTCGCAATGCCAGCTGTGGAAGTGGAAGCCAGCTGTGCACATAAATAGCATTAGGAAAGGTTGGAGGGATATGGGCCAGGAGCAGGCAGGGTGGGACTAGCTTAGTTTGGGATTATGGTTGGCATGGACTGGTTGGATCGAAGTGTTTGTTTCCTTGCTGTTTGATGGTGGTACGGTGGCTCAGTGGTTAGCACTGCTGCTTTGCAGCTCAAGGGACTTGGGTTTGATTCCAGCCTCAGGCAACTGTGTGTGGAGTTTGCACATTCTCCCCATGTCTGTGCGGGTTTCCTCCCACAGTCCAAAGGTATGCAGGTTAAGGTGGGGATTGGCCATGGGAAATTGCCCCATCTTGTGCAGGTTAGGAGCATTAGTCAGGGGTAAATGTAGAGTAATGGGTTTGAATGGGATATTCTTTGAGGGTTGGTGTGGACTTGTTGGGCCAAAGGGGCCTGTTTCCACACTTTATGAATTCTATACTAACTAGATACTCTGTCTTAATGGTGTTTTGTGAGGACTAAGTATTAGCCCGAACCTCCAATCTGCATAATGTCCACCTGAGATGCTGGGGGTGGGGGCTTCAGTTTAACATCTGATCCGAACGTTAACTCCCAGAGTCCAGCGTACCCTCACTACATGCCTTGGGAGTGTCAGCCCAGGTCGTGTATTGACTGCAACTCAAACCCATGACTTTCTGACTTTTGAATCCAGGGTGTGTCTACTCTGAAGAGCGCCACGGGGGACGCAGGGCGAAACAGAAATTTCCGGAGCTGCGGACTGTTTTTGTCCGGAACTGGAATCTCGCTGCTCCCTGAATCGCGTCAAAGCGCCTTGCCTCTCGAAGTTGAGCTGCTGCTTTAGGAAGTCAGTGACGGTATTAATAACCAGTCCATCTTCATTTTGTTTGACAGCACTTACTAAACTGTCCTGGTATAAAGGGGATGTTTACACGGCTCTTAGGTTCCTGAGTGCGTCTCTGTCTCTGAGGGGCCTGTTTAGTTTTGAGATTTAAGGAGGCCTTATGGAGAACTCTGCCAGGGTTGGTTCTCTTACAGAGAAATCCCATGTACTCACTCTCTTTGTGTCTTTAACCAGTTCCTTCTTTGCAAGTTCGCTTCAGTCTGCTCTCAGGCCACAGATTTCAGATCGTAGCTTTCTTACGCTAAAATAATTTGTCAGCCTGCATTCTCCTGCCTCTGCACCAAACCTCTGTGGGTAGAGATTATTTTTTGTCATTCATTCACGGGATATGGGCGTTGCTGGCTGAGTCAATATTTATTCTTCAGAGAGCAGTTCAGAGTCAACTCCATCGCTGTGGCCAGACCGGGTAAAGACAGCAGATTTCCTTCCCCTCAAAGCGTTCCTTTGCGAACCTGATGCCTTATTATAACAATTTGACAGTGCATCCGTGGTCTTCCATTAGCTATTTAATTCCATATTTAGAGAGGTATTAGCCTAGTGGTATTGTTGCTCGGGTATTGATGCAGAAAACCGAAAGAATTGTGGATGCTGTAAATCAGAAACAGACACTGCTGGAAAAGCTCAGCAGGTCTGGCAGCATCCGTGGAGAGAAATCAGTGTTAATATCCCGAGGAAGGGGCACCGGACTCGAAACTTTAACACTGGTTTCACTTCACAGATGCTGTCAGACCTGCTGAGCTTTTCCAGCAATTTCTGTTTCTGTTATTAATCCAGAAACCCAGTGAACGTGCTCAGGATATGGGTTCAAATCCCGGTTTTGTAGAATTTGAGTTCAATTTAAATAAAAAATGCATGATGACCTTAAAGCCACTGTTGCTAAAGATTATTTGGGGAAACACCCATCGGGTTCACTAACGTCCTTTAGGGAAGGAAACTGCCATCCTTACCTGGTCTGGCCTACATGTGACTCCAGACCCACAGCAATGGGGTTAACTCTTAACTCATCCCTCTGGGCAATTAGGGATAGGGCAATAAATGATGGCCTGGCCAGTGATTGCACACATTCTGTCAATGAATTGAAAATCAAAATTATTAGGTTCAAATTTCACCATCTGGGATAGTGGATGTGATATGAAATGCTTTATAGTCTGGTTTTACCCTGTTCTTTGACAGCTGAATATATCGTGGGAGGTGATGGCCCAAAGGTATTCTTGCTGCCCTATCAATCTGGGTAATGTTAAGGGGGAGCCCTGGGTTCAAATCCCTCCAGCACTAAACTTGAATTCAATAAATATCTGGATTTAAGAGTTTAACAATGACTGTGAATAGATTGTTGAGGGGTAAAATCCCACCTGGGTCACTAATGTCCTTCAGGGAAGGAAACTGCATCCTTACCTGGTCTGGCCTACATGTGACTCCAGACCCACAGCGATGGGGTTGGTGCTTAAGTGCACTCTGGGGCAATTAGGGATAGGCAATAAATGCAGACCCAGCCAGGGACACCCACATCCTGTCAACAAATTCTAAACCAAAGAATTTTTTCAAAAATTAGCCAGGAAACACTTCAGCTTGTTGTCATCTATATAGGAGTTCAGCCAGGGCTTTAGTCTGTCTTCCCCTCTGGCAGTTCGGCACTCCCTCTGCACTGCACTGGGACTGCTCTCCCCTGGACTTTCTCAGAGACAGAAAACCTGCAGATGCTGGAATCCAAAGTAGACAGGCAGGAGGCTGGAAGAACACAGCAGGCCAGGCAGCATCAGGAGGTGGAGAAGTCTTCGTTTCAGGTGTAGCCCTTCTTCGGGACTGGAGGTGGAGTTAGGGGCAGCTACAGATAAAGAGATGAGGGGAAGGGTTATGGATGGGGAGAGGGGCAGGGTGGCTCAAGTCCCTGGAATAGAATGGGTCCCACAATCCTCTGGAGTCAGAGGGGACTGTGAGTTGTGCACTGTGAGGCCCTGAAGATGATCACTTGTACAACTCCTGTCAACTGCATTGCCACAGGTGTACTACTACATCCCGTGTTGTTATGGTAACGAGTGGATTCAGACAGACATGCAAAACGCCGGTGAAGAATAAGAAGTGAGGCCTATTCTGTAAGGACATGGGATGGGACTGAGATGGGGAGAAATGTCTTCACTCAGAGAGTGGAATTCTCTACCACAGAAAGCAGTTGAGACCAAAACATTGGATGTTTTCAAGGAGTTAGATACAGTTCTGAGGGCTAAAGGGATCAAAGGGTATTGGGGAGAAAGCGGGAACGGGAACAGAGTTGGATGGTCAGTCATGATCCTTTTGAAGAACAGTACGGAATTAAAAGGCTGAATGGCCCAGTTCTGCTTCCATTTCTTATGTTTCCATAAAAACGATTTTGGTCAGAGACACCTTTCTGTTCTCATTCTCTCTGAACTGACCCCTATTAAATCTCCCCGCTGCCCTGTCTCAAATCTCCCCACTGCCCTGTTTCAAATCTACCCACTGCCCTGTCTCAAATCTCCCCACTGCCCTGTTTCAAATCTCCCCACTGTCCTGTCTCAAAGCTCCCTGCTGCCTGTCTCCCCCTTGTTGGTACCTGTGCACATTAAGGTTGTGTGTCAACGTAATGATGTCTTAATTCGGATGGCAGACCGGAAGTCACACAGCACGGGAACAGACCCTTCGGCCCTATTCGTCCATGCCAACCAGGTTTCCTCGACTGAACTAGTCCCTGGCCCATGTCCCCCTATACCTTTCCTATCCATGTATCTGTCCACGTTGAGATTGTGTATGATCTTAATGTCTTAATTCCAGATGACAGACTTTCTGGGAAGGAGAATGGTGGCATTTAAATGATGCTGGAGGAATACATAGTGATGGAGGAACAGGATGGGGAGCTTGAGTTTTTCATTTGATGACTGATCTGTGCCTCAAATCCATCTCGTTTTCACATTGCAGTAACGCCACAGCGGTAAGGTCATTTCTCAAATAGTGACACACTTGTCTTGGAACCTCAAATTTAAAAAAAGCCTCAAAACGCCCCTCTGACACTGTGCTGCGGGACTGAGTGAGTGCTGCACTGTCAGAGGTGCTGTCTATCAGATCTGCATGCTGGGTGGAAGTGGAGGGGGATGTGAGGGGTTTCCCGGAGACAATATTTCGGGGGGAGAGAGGGAGCGACGGAGGGGTCTCTTGTGTCTCGGCGAAAGATGTTCGATCGACATGAGGAAAACATTTGTCATCAAAACATAATTGTTGGCGGGTGTTTGCAAAGCACTTGGGTCATAACAAGAGCCTACTTCCATCTGAGTTCCCCACATTTCACTCCCCCACTGTCCACGACATTTTGAGGTCTCCAAATTTCCAAGACAGGCTGAGGGTGTTTCCTGACACAGCGCCTGAACAGTTTAACGCCTTCCTCGGGTCAATCATGCCCTGACTCTACACTCAGTGGAAGGCAAGGCATCTTTGAAAGACCGTGAGAACTTACCCCCTCGAGATGTGGTCATCTCCCTCGCCTCAGTCTCCACCAGCCGGAAAGCAGCACCAATTTCCCAGCAGTCTGGCAGTTACCATGGTGACAAAGATTCTGCTCATAATAAGAGCTAATCTTTCTGTCTTCCTGGGTGAGGCGTTGCGTTAGAACTCAGAGCTGCCAGCCACAGGTTCTGGTAACATTCACACTCTGCCAGCCCCATCGCTGCCCTCCAGCCCAGTGCTGGAGAAAGGATGATGGGGTCAGGTGAGAGAGACACTACCCTCTGAAACTGGTGATCCGACACCTCAGGTTGGACATATTGTTCCCCTCCCCCCACCTTACCCCTAGTTCCAACCTTCCAACTCGGCACTGTCCTCATGACCTGTCCCATTGGTCCATCTTGGTTGAAACTTTATTGCTGGAACAGCACAGCAGGTCAGGCAGCATCCAGGGAACAGGCCTGTTGTACTCTCAGCTACCTTCCCCCCAGCCCCACCTCCCTCCCAATTATCTCTCCACCCCTGAGTCTCCCAGCCTTATACCTGATAAAGGGCTTTTGCCTGAAATGTCGATTCTCCTGCTCCTCGGATGCTGCCTGACTGGCTGTGCTTTTCCAGCACCGTACCCTCGACTCTGATCTGCAGTCCTCACTTTCGCCATATTCCTATCAGGCAGACAACCCCTCCACTACTCTTTTCGGCTTAAGGTAAAGCTCCCTGTACTCTTTGGGGTGGCACGGTGGCTCAGTGGTTAACACCGCTGCCTCATAGTGCCAGGGACCTGGGTTCAATTCCAGCCTTGGGCAACTGTCTGTGTGGAGTTTGCACATTCACCCCTTGTCTGCATGGGTTTCCTCCGGGTGCTCCGGTATCCTCCCACAGTCCAAGCATGTGCAGGTTAGGATGGATTAGCTGTGCTAGATGGCCCCATACTGTGTAGGCTAGGTGCATTAGTCAAGGGTAAATGTAGGGGAATAGGTTCGGGGAATGGGTCTGGGTGGGTTACTCTTCGGAAGGTTGGTGTGGGCTTGTTGGGCCGAATGGCCTGTTTCCACACTGAAGGGATTCCATGACTAAAGCTCTCTATACTCTTCAAAATTAAATGTCAACTGAAAGTAAAGCCCCCTCTACCCTTTTGAACAGAAAGTAAAGCCCACTCTACTATTTAAAACTGAAAGTGAAGCTCGCTCAACTGTTTCAAACTCAAAGTAAACAGAAAGTAAAGTTTCCCTCTATTCTTTTAAACAGAGAATAAAGCTCTCTGTGATGTTTAAAACTGAAAGTAAACTGAAAGTTAACTCTCTCTGCACTTTTAAAGTGAGACCAAATGGAAAGTAAAGCTCCCTCTACACTGTTCCCCCATCAAACACTCCCAAGACAGGGACAGCACAGGGTTAGATACAGAGTAAAGCTCTCTCTACACTGTCCCCCAGCAAACACCCCCAGGACAGGGACAGCACGGGGTTAGATAAAGGGTAAAGCTCCCTCTACACTGTCCCCATCAAACACTCCCAGGACAGGGACAGCACGGGGTTAGATAAAGAGTAAAGCTCCCTCTACAGTGTCTCCCATCAAACACTCCCAGGACAGGGACAGCACAACAGCACAGGATTAGATATAGAGTAAAGCTCTCTCCACACTGTCCCCCATCAAACGCTCCCAGGACAGGGACAGCACAGGTTAGATACAGAGTAAAGCTCTCTCTACACTGTCCCCATCAAACACTCCCAGGACAGGGACAGCACAGGTTAGATACAGAGTAAAGCTCCCTCTACACTGTCCCCCATCAAACACTCCCAGGACAGGGCCAGCACGGGTTAGATACTGAATAAAGCTCCCTGTACACTGTTCCCATCAAACACTCCCAGGACAGGGGCAGCACAGGGTTAGGTACAGAGTAAAGCTCCCTCTATGTGACACAGTAAACTGCCTCTTAATTAACCTCAGAGATACACCATTAAGCCAGTGGGATGTGTTGTACACATTGGTGCCTGCAATGGCCATCCAACATCATTGAGATAAGCTCCCCCAAGGACCACTGTTCCTGGGAAGGGCTAACCTAGTCGTTTCTCTGTGTTACAGCCAGCACCTCCCCTTAACTTGAGCCTGATAATATCTCAGCTCAAATGTAAACAGCTATGATGCACTGCGTAATAAACGTTTTACTATTTATCAAGACTGAGCCCAAGCTCTTTATGTGGTTTGAGTGACTTCGCCTAATGACTTGGGAAGGATTAGTGCCAATCAATCTACCCAGAGATTATCAGGTGATTTATGGGTGTGTGAAAACTAAGCCATACACCATGGGGCAGCATGGTGGCTCAGTGGTTAGCACCGCTGCCTCACAGCACCAGGGACCCAGGTTCGATTCCAGCCTTGGGCGACTGTCTGTGTGGAGTTTACACATTCTCCCCGTGTCTGCGTGGGTTTGCTCCGGTTTCCTCCCATAATCCGAAGGTGGGCAGGTTAGGTGAATTGGCCATGCTAAATTGTCCGTCGTGTTAGGTGCGTTACTCAGGGGCAAATATGGGGTAGGGGAATGGATCTGGGTGGGTTATTCTTCGGAGGGTCGGTTTGGGCTGAAGGGCCTGTTTCCACACTGTAGGGAATCTAATCTATTCACCAGGATATTTCCCCATGGTCCTTACCACGTCTCAGATTGGGGTTTTTGGTGGAGATATGCATCTGTTAGGAAGAAGTAAGCCTATCAGCTTTGGACTTTGATAAAGAAGCCCAAAGCTTTACTGTTTGTCCTAATATCACAGAGGACCTAGACACGCAAGGTGATTCCATGACTCAGAGCCCCATATATTAAAGTACTGAAGGTTATAGCGACACACAGAGACAGGGCTCCCTCAATCAGATTGCATTTTAATGGGATTTTAATGATGGTTGACATTTCTTCACAGTTGTTAACTTGCTGATATAAGTGTGTTTATTGAAAAAGCAGTCAGCGCATTTGCAAGAGCACTGATTGAAGCCACTTGATAGCTTACAGTCAAGGACGTGGTTTGAGGGGCTGGTCTGTCAGATATCACCTTCACCCAAGGCAGAACTATTTTTAGATCTGAATGCCTACCCTTAAGTACTTCCTATTTACCTCGATAATTGACTTTAGTTGAGACTTGTTCTCGCCTTTCCTGACCGTGAGGAAACTGGAGAAATTATTTGTTTCCAGTGAGGCTTGCATCCGTTCTCCTTCCCTGATCACCTTCGGGAAGACGGACACCGTCAAGAGACAAGGAGGTTTCGGATTAGAAAATGACAGAAGCATAATAGCACAGAAGGAAGGCATTTGACCCATCATATCAATGCTAGCTCACACCAAGCACGTTGTTAAACTTGAGAGGGTGCAGAAAAGATTTACAAGGATGTTGCCAGGGTTGGAGGGTTTGAGGTACAGGGAGAGGCTGAACAGGCTGGGGCTGTTTTCCCTGGAGCATCGGAGGCTGAGGGGGTGACCTTATAGAGGTTTACAAAATCATGAGGGGCATGGATAGGATAAATAGACAAAGTCTTTTCCCCAGGGTGGGGGAGTCCAGAACTAGACGGCATAGGTTTAGGGTGCGAGGGGAAAGATTTAAAAGGGACTTAAGAGGCAACTTTTTAACACAGAGGGTGGTGCGTGAATGGAATGAGCTGCCAGAGGAAGTGGTGGAGGCTGGTACAATTACAGCATTTAAAGGGCATCTGGATGGGTATATGAATAGGAAGGGTTTGGAGGGATATGGGCCTAATGCTGGCAAATGGGACTCGATTGGGTTAGAGTATTTGATCGGCATGGGTGAGTTGGGCCACAGTCCGAAGATATGCAGGTTAGTGTGGATTGCTCATAGTGTTCAGGGATGTGTAGGCTAGGTGCATTAAGTCAGGGATTAAAGGTAGGGGAATGAGCCTGGGTGGGTTACTCTTTGGAGGGTCAGTGTGGGCTTGTTAGGCCGAAGGGCCTGTTTCCACACTGCAGGGATTCTATGATCTGAAATTTGCAGCATCCACTGTTAGGTTTCACTGGCACTTGGTTGTCTGTGACTGTGAGGTGCTGGCTGAATGTCAATTGTTCTATTTTTTGCTCATGCCTTTGCGTAGCGACTACTGGCAAGAGTGGTTGTTGTTGTAACTGAGTCAAATGCTAATCCAGATTTTTCAAACGCTGCCCCCTCTCAACCCGTCTGTGAGCAACCTGACAGCAAGTGGCTCTGATGAAGAGTCATCTAGACTCAAAACGTTAGCTTGCTCTCTCTCTGTGGATGTTGCCTGACCCACTGCGACCTCCAGCATTATTGACATTCAGCAGGGCGGGGGGAGGTTGTGCCGTAATGATCATGTCAGTGGGGTCATAACCCTGAGTCACAGGCCACTGCTCTGCAGTTAAGGGTTCATATCCCATCAGATGACAGAACTGGTGTTCAGTTTTAAAAATACTGCTTCAACATGCTACCACTAACAAATTTTGTAAAAAACATATCTGGTTCACCAATGTCCTTGAGGGAAAGAAACTGCCATCCTTACCTGGTCTGGCCTCCACGTGACTTTAGACTCACAGTAACGTGGTTAATTCTCAACATTTATCGACATGCGTGGGACTTGGGTGTCACTGGCTGGGCCCAGCATTTATTGCCTGTCCTTAGTTGCCCCTTGAGAAGGTGGGGGTGAGCTGCCTTCTTGAACCGCTGCAGTTCACCTGCTGTGGGTTGACCCACAATACCCTTAGGGATGGGAATACCAAGGATTTTGACCCAGCGACACTGAAGGAACGGCTTTATATTTCCGAGTCAGGATGGTGAATGGCTTGGAGGGGGACTTGCAGGGGGTGGTGTTCCCATGTATCTGCTGCTCTTGTCCTTCTAGATGGAAGTGGTTGCAGGTTTGGAAGGTGCTGTATGAAGACCTTTGGTGAATTCCTGCAGTGTGTCTTGTGGACATTACACACTGTTGTTACTGAGCGTCAGTGGTGGAGGGAGTGAATGTTTGTGGATGTGGGGCCAATCAAGCGGGGGCTGCTTTGTCCTGGATGGTGTTGAGCTTCTTGAGTGTTGTTGGAGCTGCCCCCATCCGGGGCAAGTGGGGAGTATTCCATCACACTCCTGACTTGTGCCTTGTAGATGGTGGACAGGCTTTGGGGAGTCAGGAGGGGAGTTACTCACTGCAGGATTCCGAGCCTGTGATCTGTTCTTATAGTCACTGTGTTTATGGGATTAGTCCAGTTGGGCAGTTAGGGATGCACAATAAATTCTAGCCACATCCCAGGAACACGTTTCTTTTTAAAAATGTTGAGCATAGCTCTTTTTGCTGTCACTCAACCCTGATGTGTGGCTGACTCACTAATCAATGTCAGGTCAAATGTGATATGATTCAGGGATGCTGAGTGAACTACACAGCAATCAAATAACAAAGAACAGAACAGCACGGAAACAGGCCATTCGGCCCATCACACCTGTGCTGACGCATGATGCCTTTCTGAAACCCTTTTGTCTCTGAGTTATCGGTATCCCTCTATTCCCAGCCTCTTCATGATCTATCAAGCTGCTTCTTAAACACTGCTACTGCATCTGCTCCCACCACCTCCTCTGGCAAGTGCTGGAAAAAAAAAACTACCTCTTACACCTGCTTTAAACTTGTCCCCTTTTACTTTAATCATATGTAGATTGATCCCAGAGATGACGGCTTTGTTGTATGAGGAGAGATTGAAGAGTTTAGGCCTATACTCTCTGGAAGTTCGAAGAACGAGGGGGGGATCAAATTGAGGTATTCAAGATGTTAAAGGTGTGGATAAAATAGACGTGGAGCGGACGCTTACTCTTATGGGGCATTCTAGGATCAGATGGCATAGTCTTAGGATGAGGGGTAGCAAATCTAAAACAGAGTTGAGGAGAAACTACTTTTCCCAAAGGGTTGTGAATCTGTGGAATCGGATACTGGGACAGTGAGAAAATTTAAGGAGGACTTAAACAGATTTTTAATTGGTAATGGGTTGTAAGGCTATGGAGAGAAGGCGGGAAAATGGAGGTGAGGAGCATATCGGCTACGATCGAATGGCGGAGTAGACTCAATGGGCCAAATGGCCTAATTCTGCTCCTCCATCTTGTGAACTTACGTAAGAGAATTCTGTAGAATTTGAGACGTTGCCTGATATTGTTCACCTCGTTCAGGGGGAAATAGGTTGAGATAAAGCAGATAAAGGAAAGCTGTTGAGGGGGCAGGGTAGGTCAGAGGACCTCCTCGTGGGCCTGCTCCTGGGCATGGCCAAACTGGCCATAAACAGGTCCAGGCAGCGGGCCGTGGAGGGGGTCGTTAGGGCCGACTGCCTGCCCCTCTTCCGCGGTTACGTTAGAGCCCGGGTGTCTCTGTAGAAGGAGCACGCGGTGTCCACCAACACCCTGGACTTGTTCAGAGAAAGGTGGGCACCGCAGGGATTGGAGTGCATTATTTCCCCCTCCAATTCTATTTTGATTTAATCCCTGCCCTCCCCTTCACTGTTTGATCACACAGCATTGCCCTTTGAGATGGGCCCTGCTTGTCACTGGCCACTCTGTGGAATATAAATAAAGATTTACACCCTTGTTGTTCTTCACTGTGCCCGGCACCCGCACGCACACGACATGGGTGCTGGGGAAAAATAAGCACTACCGCTGTTAGGTGGTAGTGTCAAAATAAAAGAAAGAAGAAAAAAATAAATAAAAAGGAAGCTGTTCTCATGAGATGATATTCAAGAGACTTGGAGGGGTTACCACAGATTTGACATTCTGGGCAAGAGATGTGTGAGAGAATGAGTTTTATTGGCAACGTGATGGGGAGAATGAGTTGGAGAGCACTAGGAGCAGAGACAGTGAATAGTTTTGAGAGGAAATCAGATGGATACTGGAGGGAAATAAAGAGTCATGGTTACAGAGTTCGGAGCGGGTGGGAATGGGATCAAATGGATTGTTTTATCGAGAGTTGCCACAGCCCTTTCTGTGTTCTAATGACTCCATCATACTAAGGTCATAGTGCTAAGGTTACCAAAAGGGGAGGTGATGCCCGAGTGGTATTATCGCTGGATTGTTAAGGCAAAGACCCAGGTCATGTTCTGGGGTTTAAATTCTGCCACGGCAGATGGTGGAATTTGAATTCAATGTAAACTTGGAATTAAGAGTATAATGATGACCAGGAATCCATAGCCATTGTTTGGAAAAACCCAACTGGTTTGTTAATGTCTGTTAGGGAAGGAAACTGCCATCCTTCCCTAGTCTGGCCTACACGTGACCCCAGACCCACAGCGATGCCCTCTGGACAATTAGGGAGGGGGCAATAAATGCTGACACCATCATCTTGTGAATTAAAAGAGGTAGTTTCTCCACCCTTGGACTGGGAGGCCTGAGTTCAAGTCGAAAACAACTTGATTGAGTTTTTTGAAGAAGTAACAAAGAAGATTGATGAGGGCAGAGCAGTAGATGTGATCTATATGGACTTCAGTAAGGCGTTCGACAAGGTTCCCCATGGGAGACTGATTAGCAAGGTTAGATCTCATGGAATACAGGGAGAACTAGCCATTTGGATACAGAACTGGCTCAAAGATAGAAGACAGAGGGTGGTGGTGGAGGGTTGTTTTTCAGACTGGCCTGTGACCAGTGGAGTGCCACAAGGATCGGTGCTGGGCCCTCTAATTTTTGTCATTTACATAAATGATTTAGATG
>NC_057750.1:7289902-7291841 GCF_004010195.1 Chiloscyllium plagiosum | reverse complement strand
GCTGTTTTCCCTGGAGCATTGGAGGCTGAGGGGTGACCTTATAGAGGTTTATAAAATCATGAGGGGCATGGATAGGGTAAATAGGCAAAGTCTTTTCGTTGGGGTGGGGGGAGTCCAGAACTAGAGGGCATAGGTTTAGGGTGAGAGGGGAAAGATATAAAAGAGACCTAAGGGGCAACTTTTTCACACAGAGGGTGGTGCGTGTATGGAATGAGCTGCATGAGGAAGTGGTGGAGGCTGGTACAATTACAACATCTAAGAGGCATCTGGATGGATATATGAATAGGAAGGGTTTGGAGGGATATGGGCCGGGTGCTGGCAGGTGGGACTAGATTGGGTTGGGATATCTGTCGGCATGGTCTGGTTGGACCGAATGGTCTGTTCCCATGCTGTACATCTCTATGACTCTAAGTGTGGGCACTGTAAAGCACAGCGGGTCAGGCACCACCCGAGGGGCAGGACAGTCGACGTTTCGGGCATAAGCCCTTCAACAGGATTCCACACTTTTTGATTATGGCTCTCCAGCATCTGCAGTCCTCATGTCCTCCTCGGAACTGAGTTCAAGTCCCGCCTTCACCAGAGGTGTTTAATAACATCTCTGAACGGGTTAAATAACTTTCAGAAAAGGTCGACTTGGAGATGGTAGTCCCTCAGAATGGAGACGATACATGGTCAAGGGAAGAATGAGGATTTTGTTTTTAAAGGTCAGTCAGGCTGTTCCTCTGTGGGAGGGCATTCTGTTGCAGCAGAACACTGTCCCGTACATACAGCCTGCCACTGGTGTATCAGAGAGATTCATGATTTATAGGTCAACCTTTTTGACAGCACAGTGACGCAGTCTCCGTGGCCAATTTGGGAATTAAACTGGGGGACTCTGGCCCAGAGGCAGGGACACTACCTAGTGGGTGCCAGCGTTTGAGGCTGCTCATTGCCTATCCAACGTTTGTCAGCCAAGGGTAGGAACATTGTCCTCCATTGGAGCCAATGCAGCAGAAAGTTTTAATTATGTCCCATTTATCCAGGACCTTTGGGTCAATGTGGGGTTAGATTAGCGAGGTGGGTACTTTCGGCTGGCGCACACTAGATAGGCCGAAGGGTCCTGCTGTGTTCCCATGGGTCACACCACCACGAAGGGGTGATGCTTGGGACCCCACCACCCGTGTTAGCAGCCCTGCATTTGTATATTGCCTTCAACATAGTCAATCCGTCCCACGCTAAGGAGCGTTGCTGAGCAGCGTTTGACACTGGGCCAACGGTGGGGATTTATTGGTGGGGGGTGGTGGGGGGGGGTGCGAGTGTGGAGGAGCAGAGCAAGGAGGTGTCCCGACCAAGAGTCAGTGCCTTAAAAGAGAGAGGGGGAGGCGGAGAGGTTTAGGGAGGGAGTCCTGGAGCTCGGGATCCCAGGAAACTGAAATGGATGGCAGCCAAGTCCGGAGCGTGGGGAGGCGCAGGACAGTCTCACAGCGTCACCCTCTCACAGGAAAGGGCATCCCACTGAAGCACAGCAAGATCCAACAGCCATGCTATGAGACGATGAGCTGACGATCTGATTTCACAATGTGCTCTAAATGATAATTATTGGTCAGAATACTGTGTGTGTGTGTATGTGTGTCTGTGTCTGTGTGTGTGCGCATGTGAGTGTGTGTGTGTCTGTGTTTGCTTGCATCTCTGTGTGTGTGTGCACATGCGTGTGAGTGGGTGTGTGTTGGTGCATATGTGTGTGTCTGTGTATGTGCGTATGTGTGTGTATGCATGTGTGTGTGTGCATGTGTGTGTGTCTGTGCGTGAGTATACGTGTGTGTCTGTATGTGTCTTCATCTGTGTGTGTTTGCGCATGTGTGTGAGTATGTGTGTGTGCGTAGGTGTGTGTGTGGGTGTGTGTTTGGGGGCGTGTGTGATTGTGTGTGTGTGGGTGTGTGTATATACACACACACACACA
>NC_057750.1:7286461-7289300 GCF_004010195.1 Chiloscyllium plagiosum | reverse complement strand
CACATATGCACAGAAACACACACACACACACAAACATATACACATATACAGAAAAACACACTCAATGACATGCACGCAGACTCACACATATAAATGCACACACAGAAGCCCGCACCCACACACATAAGCACACAGATTCAGATACATATACACAAACACTCACACACAGAGTGACACACATGCACACACACACACACTTGGACACTCATACACCCACACACACACACTGATATATAAACACACACAGACACCCGCACACCACATGTACACACACATGTACATTCGGACACACATGTGCACACATCTACATACATGCACACCCACATTCCTACATACACAGACATACACATGCACACCCATGCATGCACACACGTGATTTCAGGTGCACATGCACACACACACACACACACACACACATCACTCCATTCACTCCTACTGCAATGATTTTAAAAGCTGACCCTCCATCCTTTATCTCCCGTTGTCCCATTGCATCTGTAGTTTTGACGTCAGGAGGTTTTAAAGCTCAAAGCCCGGGGCAGGTTGAGATTCTGAATGCCGCACTGAGAAAGGGTG
The DNA here is from genome assembly GCF_004010195.1 of Chiloscyllium plagiosum. NCBI lineage: Eukaryota > Metazoa > Chordata > Chondrichthyes > Orectolobiformes > Hemiscylliidae > Chiloscyllium > Chiloscyllium plagiosum. The sequence goes on along the minus strand of NC_057750.1, from coordinate 7,288,727 downwards.
GACCTATCAGAAGTGCTGTCTTTTAGTAATAAATGCTGACCCATCTGCCCTCTGGGATTGGTGTAAACCATCCCACAAACACGACTGGACAAAGATCGCAGAGTACAGCAACTGAATCTGATAGAAATGCATGAATTAGGAACAGGAGTAGGCCACTCTGCCCCTCTAAGCCTACCCTATCTTTTAATAACAGCAAGACTCCTCTGTCTGTGGGTGTGGCTCCACTTTCCAATCTTCCTGCGATAACCTCTGACCCTACCCTTGTCAGTCAGGTGACCTGGTCCCTATCTCATCGCTGTCTGTGGGAGCTGACTGATTGCTGCATTTCCTACATGACCAAAGAGTTTTGTTGACTGCAAATTGCCTGTGGGCTGTGAAAAGTGCCCTTGTGGCATCTGTACGAGTGAATTCAAATCGCTCCCAAACCTTACTTGCACAGAATTTCAAATGAATCCAACCCTTCCCTGCTCATTCCGGATTCAACCCCTTTTTGGAAGTAGAAACCATTCCAAAAAATTCTCTCAGAGTGTGGTTTTGTATATATATCGTCATGCTTTCAACTTGAACATTAGTGTTGGGTCAAGTAATGATCCTGAAGGGGTTAACGACCATGGTACATTGGCTCCAGCCATTCTACTGATGTCACACACAGTCTGTGTTGGAGACCAGAGGGTACTATGCTAGCTTTCAGAGGGAGCAGATGGATCTGTACCGGCTCCAGAAAGTCCTAGTCATGATACCTGACCAAACAGAGTTGTAATTCCATCCAGTGACTCCATCTACACTTCCTGCTGCCTGGGGAAAGCTGCCAACATCATCAAAGACCCCGCCCACCCCATTTCAACCCTCTTCCATTGGGGCAGAAGGTATAAAAGTTTGAAAACGCATACCAACAGATTCAAGAACAGCTTCTTCCCGGCTGTTATCAGACTTATGAACAGACTTCTCATATGTTGGAGTTGATCTTTCTCTGCACCTTCTCTGTGGCTGTAACAGTACATCTGCATTCTATTCTATGACCCTGATGTACTTATGTAAAGTAGGATTTGTCTGGATAGCATATAAAACAACACGATTCAGTATCTCAGTACATTTTGAGTCTGGTACAGCATGGAAACAGACCTTTCAGTCCAACTCATCCACACTGACCAGATATCCTAAGTTAATCTACTTCCATTTGCCAGCACTTGGCCCATATCACTCTAAAGCCTTTCTATTCATGGACCCTTCCAGATGCCTTTTAAATGTTGTAATTGTACCAGCCTCCACCACTTCCTCTGGCAGCTCGTTCCATACACGTACCACCCTCTGTGTGAAAAACTTGCCCTTCAATGACTCTATTAGATCGGCCTAAGATAAAGGAGGATTGGTGGTGGTGAACTACCAGAAACAGCCCTTTCCTGATACCACAGACGGATAGAGGTGGCAAGTACACAAGGAGCCAGAAACGGTCAAAGGGGCAAATATCACCACCACAGACTCAAAGGGTTTACGATGAACGTGAGGGTAAAAGGAAGCAATTAGGAGCAAGACTTGGTCATAATCTATCTACTGCCTGATGGAACAGGGTATGACTGGAGTGGCGGGGTCTTTGATGATTTTGACTGCTTTCCCGAGGCAGTGGGGAATGTGGATGGATCTCCCCGTTGGAGAGGAGATCATGTTTTGAGCAGTGAGTGCACTACCTCTCAGCTACCTTCTCCCCAGCCCCACACCCCCTCCCATTTATCTCTCCACCCCTGACGCTCCGAGCCACATTCCTGATGAAGGGCTCCTGCCCGATACGTCGATTTTCCTGCTCCTTGGATGTTGCCTGACCTTCTGTGCTTTTCCAGCACTCATCAGGACTCTAACCTCCAGCATCTGCAGTACCCACTTAGAGTCATAGAGATGTGGAGCATGGAAACAGATCCTTCAGTCCAACCCATCCACGCTGACCAGATATCCCAACCCAATCTAGTCCCACCTGCCAGCACCCGGCCCATATCCCTTCAAACCCTTCCTATTCAGATACCCATCCAAATGCCTCTTAAATGTTGCAATTGTACCCGCCTCCACCACTTCCTCTGGCAGCTCATTCCATACACGTACCACCATCTTTGTGAAAAAGTTGCCCCTTAGGTCTCTTTCATATCTTTCCCCTTTCACCCTAAACCTATGCCCTCTAGTTCTGGACTTTGCCTATTTATCCTATCCATGTCTCTCATAATTTTGTAAACCTCTATAAGGTCACCCCTCAGCCTCCGACGCTCCAGGGAAAACAGCC
>NC_057750.1:7284437-7286403 GCF_004010195.1 Chiloscyllium plagiosum | reverse complement strand
TTCAGCAACACTCCCTAGGACCTTACCATTAAGTGTATAAGTCCTGCTAAGATTTGCTTTCCCAAAATGCAGCACCTCGCATTTATCTGAATTAAACTCCATCTGCCACTTCTCAGCCCATTGGCCCATCTGGTCAAGAATCTGTTGTAATCTGAGGTAACCTTCTTCGCTGTCCACTACACCTCCAATTTTGGTGTCGCCTGCAAACTTGCTAACTGTACCTCTTATGCTCACATCCAAATCATTTATATAAATGACAAAAAGTAGAGAACTCCACTAGTCACAGGCCTCACTCCAATAGTCACAGACTATTACTTGAATGATATGAAATTGCAGCAAACTACTATGCAGAGGGATCTGGGTGTCCTTGTGCAGGAATCACAAAACGCTGGTTTGCAAGTGCAGCAGGTAGTTAAGAAGGCGAATGGAATTTTGTCCTTCATTGTTAGAGGGATTGAGTTTAAAAACAGGGAGGTTATGCTGCAGCTGTACAGGGTGTTGGTGAGGCCACATCTGGAGTACTGTGTGTAGTTTTGGTCTCCTTACATGAGAAAGGATGTACTGGCACTGGAGGGGCTGCAGAGGAGGTTCACTAGGCTGGTTCTGGAGTTGAGGGGGTTGGCTTATGAGGGAAGACTGAGTAGACTGGGATTATATTCACTGGAATTTAAAGGGGGGATCTTATAGAAACATATAAAATGATGAAGGGAATAGATAAGATAGAGGTAGAGAGGATGTTTCCACTGGTGGGTGAAACTGGGACAAAAGGGCATAGCCTCAAAATTAGGGGGAGCAGATTTAGGACAGAATTGAGAAGGAACTTATTCACCCAGAGGGTTGGGAATCTGTGGAATTCCCTGTCCAGGGAAGCAGTTGAGGTGACCTCATTGAATGTTTTGAAAGCTACGATAATTTTTTTTGAACAGTAAAGGGATTAAGGGTGGGTAAGTGGGGCTGAGGCCATGATAAAGATCAGCCATGATCTTATTGAATGACGGAGCAGGCTGGAGGGGCCAGACGGCCTACTCCTGCTCCTAGTCCTTATGACCTCTTGTGTTAAATTGTTCCAGTTGAAATAGGGCCTTGCTGGTGTCTGTTGTGATTAGACCTAATCTCCCCATATCCCAGAGAAAAAACAAGGCAACAGCAATCAATCCCAACGAATGTGGGCCGCGGGTGACAGAAAGGCTCGAGCCCGTCCTGCATTTGGAAATGCCTCTTGGCTCAAAATCGCTTCCAAAGATCTATCAACCTCAAAGAGCACTGCACGAAATGGAGATAAAGAGAGTGACAGCAGGATTGAAATCTAATCTTGAAACACTGGATTACTATAAGGCAACGTTCCAGCTGGTAATAAAACAATATCTGCTTGATAACTCTGCTCATGAGGAACGTAAGAAACCGTGAGGGGGGAGGAGGTGAAGAGATTATTCAGTCAGTGGAAGCCGTTCCATTTCTGAAACATGGTCCCAGCTTTAAACTCTACCCGGCACCCACTCATGAATCTCACTGTAGCCAGTCCTCACCAGCACACGGTATACTGTGTTCACGAGGGAGAAGGCCTCTTGCTGAGATATTTGTATCATCAATAGTCACAGGTGAGGAGCCAGAAGACTGGAGGTTGGCAAACGTGGTGCCACTGTTTAAGAAGGGTGGTAAAGACAAGCCAGGGAACTATAGACCGGTGAGCCTGACCTCGGTGGTGGGTAAGTTGTTGGAGGGAATCCTGAGGGACAGGATGTACATGTATTTGGAAAGTCAAGGATTGATTAGGGATAGTCAACATGGCTTTGTGTGTCGGAAATCATGTCTCACAAACTTGGTTGAGTTTTTTGAGGAAGTAACAAAGAGGATTGATGAGGGCAGAGTGGTAGATGTGATCTATATGGACTTCAGTAAAGCGTTCGACAAGGTTCCCCATGGGAGACTGATTAGCAAGGTTAGATCTCATGGAATACAGGGAGAA
>NC_057750.1:7277779-7283562 GCF_004010195.1 Chiloscyllium plagiosum | reverse complement strand
TCTTCTTCACTATCCTATCTACCTGTGACTCCACTTTCAAGGAGCTATGAACCTGCACTCCAAGGTCTCCTTGTTCAGCAACACTCCCTAGGACCTTACCATTAAGTGTATAGGTCCTGCTAAGATTTGCTTTCCCAAAATGCAGCACCTCGCATTTATCTGAATTAAACTCCATCTGCCACTTCTCAGTCCATTGGCCCATCTGATCAAGATCCCATTGTACTCTGAGGTAGCCTTCTTTGCTGTCCAGAAGACTGGATTTGACAAGTCTGTTAGGTTTTAAAACGCCCCCTTTTAAATTAGGAAGACTTTTCAGAACGACCACGGAGAGACATGCCCATGTGATCTGGTTGCCATGGGGGTGTGGATGCCACTTAAACAGAAACCTATTGGAGTTAAATGACAATTTTCTCACCCCAAGCCTATTACAATAAAAGGAAGAGCTCTCGTGGGGATGTGATAGTGTCCCTACCTCTGGGTTAGGGGGCCTGGGTTCAAATCCCACCTGCTCCAGAGAAGTGTGGTAACACCTCTGAACAGGTTAATTGTAAATATATAAAGGGGTGGTTAGTTTGATAGAGAGAGAGAGAGATGAGGTAGCTACTGCTGTGGGAAAGGAATAGCGTCGTTTTGTATTTACAACCAATCAGGATGTAGGTGAGAGCTGTGAAATAACTCCATAGAGGCAGATATCCCATCACCCTTTATATACACAGGGAGAGTCCCTGACACTGACCCAGCTCCCTCAGACCCAGCTCTTAGAGTGAGCAGAACCCCTGACCCTCCTGTTACTATCTGTCAGCCAGGGCTCCCTGATTGGACCAGGTTAACAGCTCCAATCAGGGAACTCAGATTCTATGAGGACTGGCAGACCTCGTTACAATCATTACAAGTTGGTTTGCTGTTCAGAAGGAAAAAGGACAGGGGCTATGGCGATGTTAGGAGAAAGGAGTTACTGAGGTGCATCTTCCATCCTGAATCCTCAGACTGTGCTCAGCAATGTTAGAGTTGACGTTTCTCTGCATCGCCTCTGTAGTGGTGACTCCAGACTCTTCTATTACCCTGATGTACTCATGCAAGGTAGGATTTGCCTGGTTAGCGTGCAAAATAATACTTTTCACTTTATCTCGGTACACGGGACAATAATAAATCGAATCGAATCGATGATTGTGGATGGAAAATCTGGGAGACAGGACTGCAAACCTTGGAAGCTGGAGTTGATAGATGTGAAGCTGGGACAGCACAGCAGCATTCGAGAAGCAGGAAAGTCAACGCTTCGGGCTGGGAACCTTTGTGAGGACCTTCCTGCTCCTCGGATGCTGTCTGACCTGCTGTGCTCTTCCACCCTGACATCTATCAAACAGGGCAGTGGGGGCAAACTCCCTGAGTAAGGAAAAAGACTCTGGGGGTTGCCTTTGCTCATTCTGAGAGGAGACCTGATTGAGCTAACAGACCGTGACAGCGCAGGAAGAGGCCATTTGGCCGGCTTTCAGAACGAGCAGTTCGCCCAGCGCCACTTCGGCACCATCTGCTCCATAACCCTGCACATTCTTCCTGTTCAGCTCCCTCTCCATGGACCCTGACTCTACCACACACTGAGGCAGCACATTCCAGGTGCCAACCCCTCGCTACGTGAAAACATTTCATCTCATTTCACCCTTGCCTCTTTCGCCAGGCTCCTTCGATATGTCCCCTCTGGTTCTCGGTCCCTTCACCAGTGGGAATGGTCTGCTGTGTCCTGGCACCCTCCTGGTCACCTCCCAACCTCCCCTTCTCCACAGAGAACGGTCCCAATGTCACTAATTAACGTGAGAAAATAGGAAATGGCACGGGAAGGTGATGATCTTGGCTTCCTCCCTCATTTCTTGCCATTGGGAGTTGGTTAGTTCAGGTGGCTGGACAGTTGCTCTGCAATGCGAGAGTAATGGCAACAACGTGGCTTCAGTTCCCACAATTCTCCTTCTCAACCTCTCCCCTCGCCTGAGGCGTGGTGACCCACAGGTTAAACTAGTCACCCTCCAATGAGGGAAGCCCTCTGGAGCTACAGTGACCTTTTTCCTCCAGGGTCAGAGGTTGAGGGCGTGATCTTATAGAGGTTTACAAAACTCATGGGATGAACTTCCTGAGGAGGTGATGGATGCGGGGAAAATTACAACGTTTAAAGGACAGCTAATTTTGAGAAGATTTGTAGCTCAGGTTGAGGTTCTGGATGTAGGTTTGCTCGTTGAGCTGGAAGGTTCATTTTCAGATGTTTTGTCACCATACTAGGTAACATCATCTGCTCACTGAAGATGTTACCTAGTATGGTGACAAAACGTCTGAAAACGAACCTTGCAGCTCAGCGAGCAAAGCTCCATCCAGTTTAAAAGACATTTAGATGGAAACATGAATACGAAAGGTTTAGAGGGATACGGGCCAAGAGCAGGCAGGTGGGACTAGTTTAGTTTGGGATTATGGTTGGCATGGACTAGTTGGACTGAAGGGTCTGTTTCCATGCTGTGTGACTCTATGACTATGAGGGTGAATGGCAGGTGTCTTTTCCCTAGGGTGGGAGATTTCAAGGCTAGGGGGCATATTTTTAAGGTGAGAGGAGAGAGATTTAAAAAGGACACAGGGGGCAAATATTATACACAGAGCATGGTTGGTGTGTGGAATGAACTGCCAGAGGAAGTGGTGGATGCGGGAACAATTACAGCATTTAAAAGACATTTGGATGGAACCAAGAATAGGAAAGGTTTGGAGGGATATGGGCCAAGCGCAGGCAGGTGGGACTAGATTAGTTTGGGATTATGGTTGGTGTGGACTGGTTGGACAAAAGGGTCTGTTTCCGTGTAATGTAACTTTATGATTGTCTGTGTGGAGTTTGCACGTTCTCTCCAGCATCTGCCTGGGTTATCTCTGGGTGCTCCAATATCCTCCCACGTTCCAAAGATGTGCGGGTTAGGGTGGATTGGCCATGCTACGTTGCTCCGTAGTGTCCAGGGTTGTGCAAGCTAGGGTGGGTTAGCCATGGGGAAATGCGAGGTTGTGGGGATAGGGTAGGGGGATGGGTGTGGGTGGGATGCTCTTTGTTAGGACTCGACGGGCCGAATGGTCTGCTTCCACACTGTCGAGCTTCTGTGAAGATGGGCTGAGTGGCCTTTTCCAGTGTCTCCTCTCTCTGACTGGGAGAGCACGGTCTCTGGGACTCGACTGGTCCTCAGGTACCCCGTGAGAGGAGGTAATGACGAAGCGTAGTCCCCTCGGAAAACAGGGCCTTCTATCCAACCCTCTTCAGCAGCCTTTCCCAACAAAGAATTCATCAGCATCGGAAAGGTTTGCATGAGTTCCAAATTTCCACTGGCCTTTCCGTGAAGAGATGCTGGCTGGCCTGGAGTTTGAGCTAAGGCCCCACCTCCGCAAGTTGCGTCTGCTTTTCTCCCTGCAGCAGGGGAAATAGCTGCTCCCTATCTCTCCCATCAAACCCTTTCACCACAGTTGAAATCTATGGAACGATGTGGCACAGCTCCATTTGCCTACAGGGTTGCCAACTCTAGCTGGACTCGGTTCCGAATCTGCATTCCACCTCCAGACACTGCACTGGGTCAAACATTTTGTGGTGCGTTCATAACTAGAAAAGCTGAATGTACCTAGCTCACAGCGGCAATCTTTCATGGGACTGCAAGGAAAACTCAAACCAAAATACAAAAACGTTTTTTACTGGTCTGGATTGCGTAAGGATGTGGTTGTATTTTTGCCAGACAAGTCATACGTGTCAGGTAACTGAAAAACTCAGCATAAAACTCACCGTGGGCGGCACGGTGGCACAGTGGTTAGCACTGCTGCCTCACAGCGCCAGAGACCCGGGTTCAATTCCCGACTCAGGCGACTGACTGTGTGGAGTTTGCACATTCTCCCCGTGTCTGCGTGGGTTTCCTCCGGGTGCTCCGGTTTCCTCCCACAGTCCAAAGATGTGCAGGTCAGGTGAATTGGTCATGCTAAATTGCCTGTAGTGTTAGGTAAAGGGGTAAATGTACGGGAATGGGTGGGTTACGCTTCGGCGGGTCGGTGTGGACTTGTTGGGCCGAAGGGCCTGTTTCCACACTGTAAGTAATCTAATCTAAGTAATCTAATCTAAAAAAAACCTTTAATGCTAATTTCCTGCATTTGAGGAACCCTTTACAAGAGTCTGCATAGGACCCCGGCCAAATACAAAAAGTGGAGATCAGTATTTATTGACCATAGATGCAGGGAGAAAGTTCCCGGGGATGGATGTGTCCAGAACCAGGGGTGATAGTCTGAGGATTTGGGGTGGACCATTTAGGACGGAGATGGGGAGACTTTTCTGTGGGATTCACTCCCACAGGAAGTAGCTGATACCAAAACATTGAATGTCTTCATGGTGGCTCCGTGTTCTCAAATTGTGAAAGATGGTGGAAGCTGATTGCATAGGTAATTTTAGTTGGAAGTTGGATAGATTCTTGAGGATGAAGAACTGTGAGAGTCACAGGCAAGTAGCCTGTGGGGTGGCATGGTGGCTCAGTGGTTAGCATTGCTGCCTCCCAGCGCCAGGGACCCGGGTTCGATTCCAGCCTCGGGCGACTGTCTGTGTGGAGTTTGCATGTTCTCCCCGTGTCTGTGTGGGTTTCCTCTGGGTGCTCCAGTTTCCTCCCACAGTCCAAAGATGTGCAGGTTAGGGTGGATTGGCCATGGGAAATTGCCCAGGGCTGTGTAGGTTAGGTGCATTAGTCAGGGGTAAATGTAGAGTCAAAGGGCAGAGGAATGGGTCTGGGTAGCATACTCTTCAGAGGGTTGGTGTGGACTTGTTGGGCCGAAGGGCCTGTTTCCACACTGTGGGGATTATATGAAGGTGGCTCGAGATAGCAAGTGGAGCAAATGGTGTGGACTTGTTAGGCCTGTTCCTATACTGTAGGGAATCTAATCTAAAGGTTATGGGGAGAAAGCAGGATTAGGTTACTGAGTTGGACGATCAGCCATGATCGTGATGAAAGGCGGAGCAGCCTTGAAGGGCTGAATGGCCTCTTCCTGCTGCTATCTTCAATGTTTCATGTAATGAATATGTTTATTAGACTTTTCAGAGGTCACTCTGTTCCACAGTATCACAGCACAGAAAGGCAATTTTACAAGGGCCAGTCATCAACAGGGGCCAGATTAATTCCCTGCTTCAGGCATCAAATCCTACTGTGGAATCTGCCTTCCAATTAAATCCAGTCATGAAATTCAAAGGACTCTCGTGGTAGTGTCCCTATCTCTGAGCCAGGAGGCCTGAACCTAAATCCCAGACAGATTAAATGTGAGATTGAAGCGAGCCAGAGGATGAGGACTATTGGCTAGAACTGGAACATCAAGGTTTAAAAATAAGGGAAGAGATGAGGGAAGTTTTTTTTTTCTGAGAGTTTGTAAGTCTTTGGAATCCCCTTCCTCAAAAGTCAGCGGGTGTAGAATCTTTAAATGTTTTCAAAGGAGATCGATTCTTGATGGCCAAGGAGATGAAGGACTAATCGTGATAGAATGTCCACAGCACAGGAGCAGGGCCAAACAGCTCACTAAGTCTACTCTGACCCTCCGAACTGACCAGCCCACCCAGACACTACTCTGAGCCTCTGAACTGACCAGCCCACCCAGACACTACTCTGAGCCTCTGAACTGACCAGCCGACCCAGACCCTACTCTGACCCTCCAAACTGACCAGCCCAACCAGACCCTAATCTGACCCTCCAAACTGACCAACCCACCCAGATCCTGCTCTGACCCTACAAACTGACCAGCCCACCCAGACCCTA
>NC_057750.1:7268590-7277279 GCF_004010195.1 Chiloscyllium plagiosum | reverse complement strand
ACACTGAAGGATGAGATCCTCATTGGTGGACCTCAGTTGGCAAGGGGGGAGAAAGCCATTCAAAGGACATCTCACATTGGGGTGGATGGGAGAGAGAGACATGTAGAAGACAATTAACCACTCCCCATCCCAATCACCAAACGTGCCATGTGTGAGGTAATATAACTAACTCACAGGATGTGAGTGTTGCTGGCTAGGCCAGTGTTTATCAACCAGAAGGGAAGTTAAGTCTTAAACAGATTGCTGTGGGTCTGGAGTCACATAGGTAAGGACAGCAGAGTTTCCTCTCTCAAAGAACATGAGCTGGGTTTTGACAATTGACACTGTGCCAACTTGTGACTAAATTGTGGGCAGCTGTGATGAGCAGGATTTGGACCCAGCCTCTGGACTACAAACTCAGTGACATTGCTGCTGCTTCCCTTTGTGACCTTAACAAACCTGATCAGACCATCGCTGACTCTTGGCTTCTCTACTTTATCATGTGACATGTGTGAAATGGTTGATTGATTTATTGTTGTCACATATCCCGCAATACAGTGAAAAGTGTTGTTTTGTGTGCTGCACAGTCAGAACGTGCCTCACAAAGTGATCAGGGTACTGGAACAGAGTGCAAAATACGTTGTTACAGCCACAGAGAAGGTGCAGAGAGATAGAGAGACAGAGGGAGAGAGAGGTCCATTCATAACAGGGTGGCACGGTGGTTAGCACTGTGGCCTCACAGCGCCAGAGACCCGGGTTCAATTCCCACCTCAGGCAACTCTCTGTGTGGAGTTTGCACATTCTTCCCGTGTTTGCATGGGTTTCCTCCGGGTGCTTCGGTTTCCTCCCATAATCCAAAAAATGCGCAGGTTAGGTGAATTGGCTATGCTAAATTGCACCTAGTGTTAGGTAAAGGGGTAAAGGGGAATGGGTCTGGGTGGGTTGGGCTTCGGCAGGTTGGTGTGGACTAATCTAAAAAAAATCTAAAAAAAATAACATTTGAGAGGTCCATTCATAAGTTTGATAACAGCAGGGAAGAAGCTGTTCTTGAATCTGTTGGTATGTGTTTTCAAACATCCGTATCTTTTGCCTAACAGAAGAGGGTGGAAGAGAGTATAACTGGGGTGGGAAGGGTCTTTGATAATGCTGGTTGCTTTCCCAAGGCAGTGAGAGGCATAGACAGAGTCAATGGATGGAAGATCGGTTTGTGTGATGGTCTGGGCTGTGTTCTCAACTCTCTGCGGTTTCTTGAGGTTTGGGCGGAGCAGTTGCCGGACCACACTGTGATCTATCCAGTAGGATGCTCGCTATGGTGCGTTTATAAAAATCGGTAAGCGTGCTGGCATCACTCAGATGAAACCTTCTCGTGTTTCTGCTACTGACACAGAGAGGGGTGAAAGGAGAGCGTGTGCACCAACCACACGAGGCCATTCCACATGAAACAGAGTGGAATCATACCTCAGTATTCCACAAGCTATTAGCGAGCGAAGTGGCAATCGGGGAAGTAGCAGTTAGCGACCCTGAGTGGGACTTAGCCCAGGGTGGGGAGAGACCAAGCCCCTGTGGGTAAAGACCAGCATGGAGCGACTCCAGGTCCTTGGCTTCAGAAAGCACTATAATGTATAACTTCTAAATTTATTTCTTTATTTTTCTACTTTATACCAAGAAGAATGGGGTGGCACGGTGGCTCAGTTGCTGCTGCCTCACTGCGCTACAGTCCCTGGTTCGATTCCAGCCTCGGGCGACTGTCTGTGTGGAGTTTGCACATTCTCCACGTGTCTGCGTGGGTTTCCTCCGGGTGCTCCGGTTTCCTCTCACAGTCCAACGATGTGCAGGTCAGGGTGGATTGTCCCATAGTACCCAGGGAAGTGCAGGGTAGATGGGTTAGCCATGGGAAATGCAGGGATGGGAATGGGTCAGTGTGGACCTGTTGGGCTGAATGGCCTGTTTCACAGTAAAGTTTCTATGTTTTATGTGACTGTAGTGAAGAACCTTCTTGCTTATTTCTTTATTTTTACATATTTTTCCGTAAGATTTTGTATTTAGGTAGCTTTGTACCAAAGATGGCATCATATGTAGCGACATTACACACTTTTCACTGTACTCCTCTACTTGAGTACACGTCACAGTAAAACCTTAATCTAATGTATAAAAAGTATTGAATCACTAAGATGGTTAATTTGCCCGATTTTCTCAGCTCTCTAGTTCAAAGGAAACGCACACCGAGTGTCACCAGAAAAAACAAGAAAATAAATTGTATTTATTATAAGCAAATTATTAATTATAAATTTATTATAGACAAATGTATCCTTTAACAATTGGTGAAGAACTTCATTAAGAGAGTCAACTACTTGCTGTAGGTCTGGAGTCATGTGTAGGCCAGACCAGGTAAGGATGGCAGTTTCCTTCCCAAAAGAATGTCAGTGAAACAGATGGGTTTTCCCCAACAATAGGTTCAATGTTAGACTCTCAATCCCAATTTTGTTTTTAAAATTGAATTTGCAATGGTGGGATTTGAACCTGGGTTCCCTGAACATTGCCTGGCTCTCTGGATTAATAGTGCAGAAGAATTGTCCCCTCGGATTTGCCTCTCCAGCATTTGCCTTCCCTATTACCTGGTGAAACTTTGACCTTCCTTTTGCACTGTGTTCCCTTTAACCTGTCCTGTCTATATTATATCAGTGAGAGGTGGGTGGTTTGCATCGAGGCCATCTTCCGTTGCCAGGCAACGGGGGGCAGTAAAAAGCATCTGTGCTGCAGAGTGGAGCTGTTCAGTCTCGAACCGATCCATCACCTCGACATTGCGGCTCCCCGACCGGAGATGGCTGAGTCATAAAGACACTGCTGCTGTTATTTTTTCATCAATGTCTGTCACCGGTTAAGCTGCAGCTTCCCTCCTCACACTGCTCCCACCTGCTAGAGGGGAGGGGGCTAAACCAAAAAGGTTTAGAGGCACCGGATTGCGAACTGTCCCAATAGCTGAGTTACAAGGATGTTGTCAGGGTTGGAGGATTTGAGCTACAGGGAGAGGCTGAACAGGCTGGGGCTGTTTTCCCTGGAGCGTCGGAGGCTGAGGGGTGACCTTATAGAGGTTTATAAAATCATGTGGGTCATGGATAGGATAAATAGACAAAGTATTTTCCCTCGGGTGGGGCAGTCCAGAACTAGAGGACATAGGTTTAGGGTGAGGGGGGAAAGATGTAAAAGGCACCTGAGGGACAACGTTTTCACACAGAGGATGGTGTGTGCATGGAATGAGCTGCCAGAGGAAGTGGTGGAGGCTGGTACAATGACAACGTTTAAAATGCATCTGGATGCGTATATGAATAGGAAGGGTTGAGAGGGATATGGGCCAAGTGCTGGCAAATGGGACTAGATTAGGTTAGGATATCTGGTCAGCATGGAAGAGTTGGACTGAAGGGTCTGTTTCCGTGCTGTACATGTCTCTGACTGTATGAGCTGGGGTCACAGCAGGTGACTGTACGAGACACTCTGACTGTAAGCCACCTCCAGCCATGTCCCGCTAGGTGACGGCGTGTATCCCTTCTGCGTGCCATTTGGCCCATCGAGTCCACACTCACCCTCCGAAGAGCATCCCCACCAGACCCACCCTCCCCCCTCACCACACTATCCCTGTAACTCTGCATTTCCCATCACAAATGTTCCCACAGTGTGGAAGCAGGCTGTTCAGCCCATCGAGTGGACACCGACCCTCCAAAAGGCATCCCACTGAGACCCAACTGCCCCATTACCCTATCCCTGTCACCCCGCATTCCCTCATGGCCAACCCACCTAGCCTGTACAACCTTGGACTCTAAGGGGGCATGACCAATCCACCATGACGTAATGGCAGGACAGATATTTTGGAATTTGAATTCAATAAAAAAAACTGGGATTAAGAATCTACTGATGACCAAGAATCCATTGCCAATTATCAGGAAAAGCTGCCCGGTGAAGGGCTTTTGCCCGAAACGTCGATTTTTCTGCTCTTCGGATGCTGCCTGACCTACTGTGCTTTTCCAGCACTACTCTAATCTTGACTCTAATCTCCGGCATCTGCAGTACCCACTTGCGCCTAGCCATTGGCATACAGTCATTCCCCCAGCCCCAGCTCCGTATCAACGTAATCATGTCTGAAGCATTTATCTTTGTGATGTTGATCAATGGTTAAGTGTGGGCCCGATCGCTGGGGAGAGCCAGCCTGCTCTTCTTCTTTGCATCCACAAGGGGGACCCAATTCAACATCTGCCCCTCCGACAGTGCAGCACTCCCTCAGCCCTGTTCTGGAGTGACAGCCTTCATCTTTGAGTCAAGTTCCGGACTGGGACTTGAACCTGTAAACCCTACACCCCGTATGACCCAGAGCCACCCTCTGAGTCATGGAGGATGCACTAGATGATGTTCGTGGGCTTGACCCCACCCCCAACTCCTGAAACGTGAGCAAGTTGACACTGCCACTGCGCCAATGAGGGAGGGCAGCACTGTCAGGGGAGCTGACTCTGTGACGAGGCATTTGACTCAACTACCCCTCCAACCCCCATTTTGGGGAGTGGGGGGTTGGTGTGGAGTGTCTCATGGCATGATTTCACTGAAGGATTTTTAAACATTTCGTTCACGGTATGTGGGTGCCCCTGGCCAGGCCAGCGTTTATTACCCATCACTAATTGCTGCACAGGACCAATCTAAGAGTCAACCCCTTCACTGTGGGTCTGGAGTCACGTGTAGGCCAGACCAGGTAAGGATGGCAGTTTCCTTCCCTAAAGGAGATTAGTGAACCAGATGGGTTTTCCCAACAATTGATTCCTGGTCACCATTGGACTCTTTAATTCCAGATATTTATTAAATTCAAATTTCACCATCTCCCATGACAGGATTCGAGCCGGATATCCAGAACATTGCCTGGGTCTCTGGATTAACAGCCCAGCAACAATGCCACTGGGTCATTGCCCCCCATGGGGGCAGTTTAGCTCTACGTCCTGAGATTAGTCGGTCTTACTCAGACAGATCAGCCAATCATTGGTCACCTTGCTCTTTGTGGAATCTTGCTGTGTGTAAAATCGTTCGCTGTGCGTCCAATGTTCCAAATGCGACTGGACTTCGAAAGGTGCCTCACTGGGAACAAAGCACTCGAGGACATCCTGAAATCGTGCCACAATGGAGAACAGGCACCGAATGGAGGAGTAGAGAATACTGGGTAGGAACTTATCTTTCTACACATGGACATTGCCTGCTCAGGGTTGGGATGTTAGGGGCTCCTCGCAATTTGACAGGTCGTTTCTCCACCTTCAGATCTTTGTGTACATGGGGCAGGGATATCGCGTGAGGCGGTGGGATTGAGAGATTCTGGAGTGGCTCCCATCCCACACACTCTCGGTCTAGAGGAGGCATGTTTGCAGATGACACCAGAATTGGCAGTGTAGTGGACAGTGAAAAGGTTATCGAAGAATATGAGATCTTGATCAGGTGGGCCAATGAGCCGAGAAGTGGCAGGCGGTGTTTAATTTAGATAAATGTGAGGTGTTGCATATTGGTGAGGCAAACAAGGGCAGGACTTACACTGCTAATGGCAGGGCCCTAGGGAGTGTTCTCAAGTAGAGAGACCTAGAGGGTGCAGGTTCATAGTTCCTTGAAAGTGGTGTCACAGGTAGACGGGGGGGTGAAGAAGGCATTTGGTATGCTTGCCTTCATCAGTCAGCGCATTGAGTACAGGAGTTGGGTGGTCATGTTGCAGCTGTAAAAGACTTTCCAATTTTTGGAATACACTGCGATTCTGGTCTCCTTGCTGTAGGAAGGATGTTGGTAAACTTGAAAGGATGCAAAAAAGATTTACAAGGATGTTGCTGGGACTAGGGGTTTGACTTATAAGGAGAAACTGAATAGGTTGGGCTTACTTTGGAGATTCGGAGGCTGAGGGGTGACCTTATTGAGGTTTATAAAAGCATGAGGGGCATGGATAGGGTAAATAGCCAAGGTCATTTTCCAGGCTGGGGGAGTCCAAAACTAGAGGGCATAGGTTTAGGGTGAGAGGGGAAAGATTTAAAAGGGAACCGAGGGGCAACTTTTTCATACAGAGAGTGGTGCGTCTATGGAATGAGCTGCCAGAGGAAGTGGTGGAGGCTGGTACAATTACAGCGTTTAAAAGGCATCTGGATGGGTATATGAATAGGATGGGTTTGGAGGGATATGGGCCAAGTGCTGGCAGGTGGGACTAGATTAGATTGGGATATCTGGTCAGCATGGACGGGTTGGACCGAAGGGACTGTGGTGTACTGTATGGTCTTGCTTTTTTCAAAAGTTATTCTTTCTTGGAACGTGAGTGTAATCAGTATTTGCTTTCTATCCCTAACTATGAACTGAACTGAGTGGTTTGTTATAGACACCCTACAGCAATCCAAAGGTCTGCACTAATGCACTGGGGTCATGGATTCAAATCTCACCAGTGCAGGGGCACTTCGGAACAGTCAATAAATGCCAGCTCATGCCAATGAGGCTCACACCCCGTGAAAGAGCTTTTCATAAAACGCGTTGGCATTTATTATGTTTTAAATATTCGATGGACCTGAACACTCTGTCTCTGAGGCAGAGATCAGGAGCTCAAAACTGGGGAACTCCATGGCCTGGGGAGGGTGTATAACTTTACAGTGAAGGGCAGGAGGTGTATACGGGATTTGAAGAACATTGATCCACCCAGAGGCTGGTGGGGGTCCGGAGTGGACTCTGGGGGAGGGGGTAGTAGAGGGGGAAAGCCTTGTAGCCTTGCAAAAGCATAAAGGTAAGCACTTGAGATGCCATAAAATTCGAGGTCTAGCGCTGGAAAGCGGGACAATTGTAGAATGAGATGTACAGACTGGATGGGCCGAAGAGCCTTCTCTGTGCTTTATAACTGCGTCTCGATGACTCAGAAGGTCTCAGTATTGATCAGACCTCAGAAAATGACACTGTGATGATTGGAGCGGGTGAGGACTCAGCTGGATAAATATTATAAATAAATAAATAAGCCAATGTGCTTCTCAGGGCTAATTAGCGTCTCAAACCTCTGGGACTGAAATACTGCCGATAACAGCCAATTGGCAAGAGACCCGGATCCTGCACTGAGTTAATGGAGGGGAAGGAATGTTAACCTTTACTCACTTAGTCAGGCTGTTTACTTTAGTTCCAGCTCTTCACGTGGAGTAAACATGGTAAAAGGAAAGCAGGCCATTCAGCCCTTCGAGCGCCCTGTGGCATTCTAGGTGGTGAGGAATTGGAGCGGAGGGGGAGTGATTGGAATTGATCGGTCCCACTCCGCAGAACGTAAAGGTTTGGGAGTTACTCCACAGTTGGCCATGGGATTAACTCGGGAATCTCATTCACGTGATAGCCCCCTCCGGAGGTTTGATTGTCGGATTCAGGTGGGCACTCCCAGTGGGTGCCTCCCCGTGTGGGCAGGAATGATCCCACTGCATTATTTCGAAGCAGAGGTGGGAGAGATGTCCAGGGAGTCCTGACCAAAACCTCACCCTGAAGTAGTGCAGATAGAGTCATAGAGATGTACAGCACAGAAACAGACCCTTCAGTCCAACCCGTCCATGCCAACCAGATATCCCAACCCAATCTAGTCCCACCTGCCAGCACTTGGCCCATATCCCTCCAAACCCTTTCTATTCATATACCCATCCAGATGCTTTTTAAATGCTATAATTGTACCAGCCTCCACCACTTCCTCAGGCAGCTCATTCCATACATGTACCACCCTCTGTGTGAAAAAGTTGCCCCTCAGGTCCCTTTTATATCTTTCCCCTCTCACCTTAAACCTATGGTGTCTAGTTTTGGACTCACCTATCCTGGGGAAAAGACCTTTCCTATTCTTTCCACCCATGCCCCTCGTGGTATAATGTCACCCCTCAGCCTTCAACACTCAGGGAAGAAAGCCCCAGCCTATCCAGCCTCTCGTTATCACCCAAACCTTCCAGTCTCAGTAATATCCCGGTAAATCTTTTTGACACTCTTTCCAGTTTAATAATATTCTTCCTGTAGCAGGGTGACCAGGATTGTGCACAGAACTCACAATGTGGCCTCACCAATGTCTTGTACAGCCATAAGATGACATCCCAACTCCTGTATCCAATGCTCTGACCGATGAGGGCAAGTGTACGAAATGTCTTCTTCACCTGAATACCTGTGTTGCCACTTTCAAACACCTCTCTACATGCAGCCATAAGTCTGTCTGTTGACAACACTCCCCAGGGTCCTACCATTAATTGAGATGCAACACCTCGTTTTGATCTGAATTAAACTCCATCTGCCATTCAGATGACAGATGATTGTCTCGGTTTAGACTGATCTGCACTGTGGAGACTTGCTGACCGAATCTCCTGCATCATTGCAGCTGCTCACTTTTAGAAAATTAGCGTGTCAATGGAGGTTCCCCAGCTCAGAAAGGCACTATATAAATGTAACTTCCTTAGTGCAGAAAGGCAAGACTGGTCTTTGCATCTTTATAGGTGATATACATGAAAGAATGATTCAGTCTGCAGCCAGGGGTGGGAATGACTTTCATCAACATAATAACCTCCTAGATCATTTCTGAAGAAAGGTCACTGGACCTGAAACATTAACTCTGCTGTCTCTCTCTCTCTCTCTGTCTCACTCCTCTCCTCTCTCTACCTCTCTCTCTTTCCTCTCTCCTCTCTCTCTCTCTCTGTCTCACTCCTCTCCGCACTCTACCCGC
>NC_057750.1:7260529-7268003 GCF_004010195.1 Chiloscyllium plagiosum | reverse complement strand
GGACAAGTCATGGGGACAGTGCTGAGCTGGAAGTTTGGAACTAGGGTGGGGGAAGGGGAAATGAGGAAACTGGTGAAGTCCACATTGATGCCCTGGGGTTGATGTGTTCCGAGGTGGAAGATGAGGCGTTCTCCCTCCAGGCATCTGGTGGTGAGGGAGTGGCGGTGAAGGAGGCCCAGGACCTCCATGTCCTCAGCAGAATGGGAGGGGGAGTTGAAATGTTGGGCCACGGGGCGGTGTGGTTGATTGGTGCGGGTGTCCCGGAGATGTTCCCTAAAGGGCTCT
The DNA here is from genome assembly GCF_004010195.1 of Chiloscyllium plagiosum. Classification (NCBI taxonomy): domain Eukaryota; kingdom Metazoa; phylum Chordata; class Chondrichthyes; order Orectolobiformes; family Hemiscylliidae; genus Chiloscyllium; species Chiloscyllium plagiosum. The sequence continues at coordinate 7,267,718 of NC_057750.1, read as the reverse complement.
GCTGGGAGGCGTCCAGTCTCCCCAATGTAGAAGACTCCTGTATAAGACTCTGGTCAGACCGCATTTGCAATATTGTGAGCAGTTACGGTCCCTGTATCTCAGGAAAGATGTGCTGGCCTTGGAAGGGGGGTCCAGAGGATGTTTACAAGAATGATCCAGGGGATGAAGGGCTTGTCACATGAGGAGCAGTTGAGGACTCTGGGTCTGTACTCAATGGGGTTTAGAAAGGTGAGGGGGATATCTAATTGAAACTTACAGAATACTGAGAGGTCTTGATAATAAAGATGTTTCCACTAGTAGGAGAGACTAGGACCTAAGGGCACAGCCTCAGAGTGGAGGGACAACCCTTTAGAACTGAGATGAGGAGGAATTTCTTCAGCCAGAGGGTGGCGGGATCTGTGAAACTCATTGCCACAGAGGCCTATGGAGGCCAAGTCATTAAGACAGGTACTTGATTAGTAAAGCTTACAGGGAGAAGGCAGGCGAATGGGATTGAGAAACACATCAGCCATGATTGAACGGTGGAGCAGACCTGATGGGCTGAATGGCCTATATCTTATCATCTGAAGGGAGCATGGGAACTAGCAGGTTCTCAAGCAAAGAGGTTGTGAGATTCCTGACTACAGTGATGATGCTTTGGAAAACTCAAGGGTCTCGGTGATCAGAGAAGTGGCAAAATATTTGTCAATCTGACAGGCAGACTGAACAAACATGGCGTCATCCCCCACAGTTTCAATGTTCCAGTACAGGAGCTCCAAACAGTCAACAGCCTTCCTCTCGGTTTGGGTACTTTGTTCCAGACTGAGGATCATGGACTGTGAAGAGTTGAGGTTAAAATCCAATTCGCCAAGATCTTGTTGAAACGGGGGAGCAGGCTGGAAGGTTTATATGTTCACAGGGGTCAGTTGGCTGGACGGTTGGTTTATGATGTAGAGTGAACTCCCACATGGTGGGTTCAATTCCATGAGATTACCATGAAAGACTCTCCTTCTCAATCTCCCTCATCCTTCCAGTTCCAACACAGACTCACCTGCGCATCATCCAACCTGGTCTGTTGTATCTGTTGGTCCCGGTGTGGTCTCTATACCAGGGAGACCAAACGCAGATTCGGGCAGAGAGTCGCGAAGCATTTACGTTCTCCACGCATCAACCAACCCGACCTTCTGGTAGCCATCCATTTTAATTCGCCCCTCCCCCCACCGTCCCACTCCCCCTGGCGACACCCCCCCATCCTTGGCCTCCTCCTCAGAGCGAGGCCAGATGGAAACTGGAGGAACAACACCTGATATTTCGCCCGGGCTAGGGGCTTACAGCCCAATGACCTCAACATTGACTTCACCAGCTTCAAAATCCCCCCCACCCCCAACCTTACCCCATGTCCAACCCCTCCTCCTCACCTCCCTGACCTGCCTTCACCTGTCCATCTTCCTACTCACCTATGGGCTCCACCCTTCCCACTGACCAATCACATTAACACCCCCAACCTGCATTACCGTCCCACCTACCCTTCCCCCAACCCCACACTCCCCTCCCTCTATTTACTTCTGGGCTCCCTCCCCATCCCCAGTCCTGACGAAAGGTTTCATGCCAAAACGTTGACTTTTCCGACTCCTCCGATGCTGTCTGAGCTGCTGTGCTCTCCCAGCTTCACATCTATTGACTCTCTTTCCCAACCTCTCCCCTCGCCTGAGGCGTGGTGACCCTCAGGTGAAACTCACCACCTGTCGTCTCTTTCTAGTGAGAGAGCAGCCCCTTGGTCTGTTAGGGTGATTTTATTTCGGTTGAATATGTTCACTCCCTCCACCCCCGATGCTCAGTTATTTCCGTGTCTACCATCTGTGAGCTGCACTGTGGCAACACACTAAAGGCTCCATTCTCAGCATCTCCGCCCCCCCGCCCATGGAAGGATCAGGGCAGTAGATACGCAGGAACACCATCCCCTGCAAGTTCCCCTCTGAGCCACTCGCCATCCCCACTCGGAAATGTATTGTCATCCCTTCACTGTCAAAAGGGTCTTGAGGGGGGTAAATGTTGAGATGTTTTGCCCTCATGGGAGAGTCTCAACCAGAGGGTGCAACCTCAGAATAAAGGGGTGCCCACTTAACACTGAGATGAGGGGGAATTTCTTCCCTCAGAGGGTTGAGAGTCCTTGGAACCCCTTGGCACAGACAGCTGTGGGGGACAGAGTCCTTGTGTATATTTAAGGCTGAGATCGATTCTTGATCGGTCGGGGAATCAAGAGGAAAGGGCAGGAAAGTGGACGTGAGGAATATCAGATCCTACCGAATGGTGGAGCAGGTTTGATGGCCTACTCCCATTCCTGTTTCTTATGGCCTGAAAATCCTGGAATTCCTTCCTCAAGGGCACTACGGGTGTCCCTGCACCAGATTGACTGCAGCTGTTCAAGAAGGCAGCTCACCCCCACCACCCATTTCCAGAAGAAACTGGAGATTCGGTAATTCTGTGGGTCCAAAATTAGGAGAATTGGAAAACAGGTCAAAGGGGAAGATGAGGGGAATTTTTTGGTTTGCTAGGAAAGTGGAAACAGATTCAATTGTAACTTCAGAATAACAACTGGAAAAATACTTGAAGCACCAAAGAAATTACGGGGATTGGGGGGAGAAGTGAAACTGGTGGAGATCGTGGGAATTTAACAGGGTTAGTTGGGGCAGCAAAGTGGCTCAGTGGTTAGCAACGCTGCCTCACAGCAGCAGGGACCTGGGTTTGATTCTCAACTCAATGTGGAGTTTGCACATTCTCCCCGTGTCTGCGTGGGTTTCCTCCGGTTTCCTCCTACAGTCCAAAGATGTGTAGGTCAGGTGAATTGGCCATGCTAAATTGCCCGTAGTGTTAGGTGCATTAGTCAGGGGTAAATATAGAGTAGGGGAATGGATCTGGGTGGGTTGCTCTTCAGAGGATTGGTGTGGACTTGTTGGGCTGAAGGGCCTGTTTCTATACTGTAGGGAATCTCATCTAATCTAGTAATCCAAGGAAAAACATAGAGAACACTGGAGAAACTCAGCAGGTCTGGCAGCATTTGCGGAGAGAGAAACAGAGTTAACATTTCAAGTGCATTATGAAGAAAAATTCAGGGTCAAAAGTTCCAACCCCAGTGCGTGAAATTGGACTGCAAACAATAAATCTGGAATTATAATCGCCAATCTCAGGAACAGTATTCATGGAACTTGAAATAACACCACAGAGGTCGATATCCCGTCCCCCTTTATTGACACAGGGAGAGTCCTTGAACTGATCCAGCTCCCTCAGAGCCAGCTCTCGGAGTGAACAGAACCCCTGACACTCCTGTTTATATCTGTCAGCCAGGGCTCCCTGACTGGACCAGGTTAACAGTCCCAATCAGGGAATCTACCTTGTTCCAAACGCTATGAAACTGACAGAAAAAACAGTCACGTGTCAAGAGTGTGTTCCTGGAAAAGCACAGCAGGTCAGGCAGCATCTGAGGAGCAGGAGAATCGACGTTTCGGGCATAAGCCCTTCATCAGGAATGAGGCTTGTGAGCCGGAAGCAATAGGTGGATGAAGGTGAGGGAGAAGGTGATAGATTGAGGGGGGCTGTGGAGTGGATAGACGGGAAAGATGAGGACGAGGCCGAGTTGGAGGCTTGGAACTGGGATAATGTGGGGGGAGGGGAAATGAGGAAACTGGTGAAATCCACATTGATCCCATGTGGTTGCAGGGTCCTAAGGCAGAATATGAGACGTGCTTCCTCCAGGCGTCGGGTGATAAGGGTTTGGTGATGGGGGAGGCCCAGGACCTGCATGTCCTTGATGGAGTGGGAGGGGGAATTGAAGTGTTCAGCCACAGGGCGGTGGGCTAGGTGACACCTACTAATGCCCCTTTAGAGAAGGAAATCTGCCGTCCTTACCCAGTCAGGCCTACATGTGACACTGGGCCTACAGTGATGTGGTCAACTTGTAACTGCTCTGTTAAAGGGGCAATTAGGAACGGGCAATATATGCCCCACATCCCATGGTAGAATTAAAAAAATATTTGGCGAGCTCTTGCAAAAGGATGGCACAGGAATTATGGGCTGAATTGCCTCCGGAATGAGCTCTATCATTCGACACGAGTTAAGCATTAGTGAATTTCTGGAATTTGTTAATTGATTTATTTAGTGAACACTAGGTGGTGCTAGTTCCACATCGTCCACTGATAACACAGAGGTGGAATGTATTGTGTTATAATTCAGTCTTTGTGTTTTAGCATTGCTTACTCGGCCATTCCCCATCATCCTTCAGAGGCTGGTGATGAATGGCCATTGAAGTAGACCTATGGGCGGTCTGTGTAGTGATGTGTACCCTCTTGGGTGGCTTCCTAGGCCATTGTGGGGCGAAGAGCCAATCATTGTGTGTCTGCACTGGCTTTCGGAGCCTGATGAAGGTCACCTGATGAAGGAGCGGCGCTCTGAAAGCTAGTGCTTCCAACTAAACCTGTGGGACTATAACCTGGTGTTGTGTGATTTTTAACTTTGTACACCCCAGTCCAACACTGGCATCTCCAAATTGTGGGTCTGGAGTCACATTCCAGCCCCAATCCTGGATAGGAAAACTGGGATTCCTTCCTAAAACTATATCAACGAAATCAGAAATGTTTAATCCTCAGAAGGCTAAACACTAGCAACAGGCTATACCATTAAAGCTTAGTCCTTTATAATGGAGCAAGATTCTGTTGTGTATCTAATATCTCAGAGGTGATGAGTTGTGCTTTAATGTGTCTGCTCCATGCACCTCTCTGGAGCTTTCAGCTCTGTCTACACTTTGCTGACTTCTCTCTGAGTCCACACTCAGGCTCTACCAATCAAGCACAGTGAACATCAATAGTAAACGGACTCGCATAGGCAAACACCGAAGAGTTGAACATCATAGTGGGCACCCTAAAAAACAGGCATGGAAATGTAGTCATAGTCATAGAGTCACATGTGTCAAGTCACAATCCTGATGTCATTTAATGTAATTTAAGAGGAGATGGAGTGGGGAGTTAAATTTCATGGACAGCAGGTATATGGTGAGGTGGATGTGGCAGAAAATGGTCCTGGGGGAGATAATGGCTAGTGGTATTATCTCTAGACTATTAATCCAGAAACTCAGCTAATGTTCTAGAGCCCTGGGTTCAAGTCCTGCCACAGCAGATGGTGGAATTTGATTTCAAATCTGGAATTAAGAGTCTACTAATGACCATGAATCAATTGTTGGATAAACTCCATCTGGTTCACTAATGTCCTTCAGGGAAGGAAATCTGCCGTCCATACCTGGTCTGACCTACATGTGACTTCAAACCCACAGCGATGTGGGAGACTCTCCACATTGCTAGGCCGAAATGGCCTAGCGAGCCACTCAGTTCAAAGGTAACTAGGAATGGGTAATAAATGCCGGCCAGCCAGTGACTCCCAATGTCCTACGAGTGAATTTTTTAAAAAAACCTGATGGTAACATTGGACGTCAGGTCCCTAGAGTGAAACTTTGCTTGATAGATCCTCAGTTTTAGTTTTGCAGTTGGTGTTTAGTCACTGAATGTAGTCACAGGAGACTGTTAATGTTCTTCACATAAGTATACAAGTGTATTGTACAAAAGAAAAGACCATATATATGTAAGTCAGTTTGAAAAGAGCTGAACATAAGCCATAACAACAAAGATTCAACCATTTCCCTTTACAGATACTGAATCCCAGAGAAATATCCCCCTCTCTTCACTCCTTAATTTTTCCTAACTAATTCTTTCTCGTTTTCCTTCCCAGGCTGCTAGAACAGTTTTAAGATTATTCCTGGTTTTGCAGCCTAAAGACTTCTTTTGGTTCTGAGGACTTGGATTCCATTTTGATTCGGACACATTAGAAACTTCTACAAACTCTCCCAACCAGGAGATTCTACAGCACTAGTGTTATGGACCAAATCAAACCCTCTCAAAATATTAGCAAGTTTTGAGAAGATATGTAGCTCAAGTTGAGCTTATGGATGTAGTTTTGCCCACTGAGCTGGAAGGTTCATTTTCAGACGTTTCGTCACCATACTGGGTAACACCCTCAGTGAGCCTCCGGATGAAGCACTGGTGGTGTAGCCCGCTTTCTATTTATGTGTTTGGGTTTCCTTGGATTGGTGATTTCATTTCCTGTGGCGACATCATTCCCTATGGTGATGTCATTTCCTGTTCTTTTCTTCAGGGGGTGGTAAATGGAGTCCAAGTTAATGTTTTGTTGATAGAGTTTCGGTTGGAATGCCATGCTTCTAGGAATTCTCGTGCGTGTCTCTGTTTGGCTTGTCCTAGGATGGATGTGTTGTCCCAGTCGAAGTGGTGTCCTTCCTCATCTGTATGTAAGGATACTAGTGAGAGAGGGTCATGTCTTTTTGTGAGAGACAGTGAGGTCTGCAGATGCTGGAGATCAGAGTTGAGAGCTGGAAAAGCACAGCATGTCAGGCAGCATCCGAGGAACAGGAGAGTCAACATTTCAGGAATGAGGGGATAGTGTTTTAGTGGGGGGTAGGGTGGGAGGAGGAGCTGATTCCTGATGAAGGGTTCTGGCCTGAAATGTCGATTTTTCTGCTCCTCAGATGCTGCCTGACCTACTGTGCTTTCCCAGCAACACGCTCTCGACTCATGTCTTTTTGTGGCTAGTTGATGTTCATGTATCCTGGTGGCTAGTTTTCCAGAAACCCTAGCCACTCTCCCCGACATCAAAGACATCTCGGAAATGACTGCCAGACTACTCAGACCCTTGGCATCATGGTAGCCCACAAACCCACCAACACACTAAAACAACAGCTAATGAATTTGAAGGACCCTTTACAAACAACAAGCAAAACTAATGTCATTTACAAAATACCTTGCAAGGACTGTAACAAAACACTACATTGGACAAACAGGCAGAAAACTCGCCATCAGGATACATGAACATCAACTAGCCACAAAAAGACATGACCCTCTCTCATAGTATCCTTACATACGGATGAGGAAGGACATCATTTTGACTGGGACAACGCATCCATCCTCGGACAAGCCCAAACAGAGACATGCACAAGAATTCCTAGAAGCATGGCATTCCAACCAGACCCGCCCCGCCCCCGAACCCCGTCCAACCCCGCCCCCAATGCAGTCCAACCCTGCCCCCAACGCAGTCCAACCCTGCCCCCAAACCCATCCAACCCCACCCCCAATGCAGTCCAACCCTGCCCCAA
>NC_057750.1:7247459-7259484 GCF_004010195.1 Chiloscyllium plagiosum | reverse complement strand
GGCGGGTCGGTGTGGACTTGTTGGGCCGAAGGGCCTGTTTCCACACTGTAAGTAATCTAATCTAATCTAATCTAATCTAATCTAATCTAATCTAATCTAATCTAATCTAATCTAATCTAATCTAATCTAATCTAATCTAATCTAATCTAATCTAATCTAATCTAATCTAATCTAATCTAATCTAATCTAATCTAATCTAATCTAATCTAATCTAATCTAATCTAATCTAATCATTTCAACTTTTAAAACAAAACTCAAGGCCCCACAAGATATTTACTTTATTGGCTTTGGAGAAGGTCTCTGCCCCAACCGTCATGAAATAAAAGGACAAAAATCGTTTAAGGCCATAGTATGAATAGTATAAATATAAATATAAATAGTATAAATAGAATGACACAATCTAATCTAATCTAATCTAATCTAATCTAATCTAATCATTTCAACTTTTAAAACAAAACTCAAGGCCCCACAAGATATTTACTTTATTGGCTTTGGAGAAGGTCTCTGCCCCAACCGTCATGAAATAAAAGGACAAAAATCGTTTAAGGCCATAGTATGAATAGTATAAATATAAATATAAATAGTATAAATAGAATGACACTATTTTGCTGAACTGAAAAAAAACCTGATGAAGCTGCTTTTCCACTTACATCATACTGAAACCTGAACTCAAACCGAACGCCCAAGGAGCCCTGATCATTTTCGTTTCTGCTTCTATTTGTTGAAAATTCAACACTTGGTCAGCTAACATCGCAGGTGTTTACCATTGGCACTTCATGAGTCACATGCTTTCTTGGAAATGATACCCTTGGGTCACTTTTCCAAATGACTTTCTGACCTCGAAAAACAAAATCACCTTTACAGAGCTGAAACCAAAACTCATCTACTTCTGTTTTAAAGATGCATGTTCCCAAATGATTATGTATTCTATAACTTTACTACAATGGGTTTCAGTGAGGTCTGTGTGTCCTTAAGGAGAAAGTGAGGACTGCAGATGCTGGAGATCTGCTGGACATGCCCGAAACGTCAATTCTCCTGCTCCTTGGATGCTGCCTGACCTGCTGCACTTTTCCAGCAACACATTTTCAGCTCTGTGTGTCCTTATACAGAAATAACATAAGGTTAATGTTCAGGTGTGAAAGTTGTTGTGAAAGTTGAAAGGGCTCAGTAAAGATTTACAAGGATGTTGCCAGGGTTGGAGGATCTGAGCTACAGGGAGAGGCCGAACTGGCTGGGGCTGTTTTTCCCAGAGCATCAGAGGCTGAGGGGTGAGCTTATAGAGGTTTATAAAATCATGAGAGGCATTTGTAGGGTAAATAGCTAATGTGAATGGTTGTGATGCCAACTCTGATGCTGTATGGAACTTCACAAGTCATTGGCTTACATCCTGTAAAAGTTCCCTTTATCCTCACTCTCTGCCTTCTGCCAGTCAGCCAATTCTATATCCATACCAGTACCTTGCCTCTAACACCATGGGCGCGTATCTTATTTAGCAGCCTCCTGTGCAGCGCCCTTGTCTGGAAATCCAAATAGATCACAATCCACTGCCTCTCCTAAGTCTCACTTATTCATTACCACCTCAAAGAATTCTAACAGTTTAAAAAATTGTTTTTTCTTAATTTATTCATTTATGGGAAGAGGGAATCACTGGATGGGCACCATTTATTACCCATCCCTAATTGCCCAGAGGGCAGTTAAGAGTCAACCACGTTGCTGTGGGTCTAGAGTCACATGTAGGCCAGGCCAGATAAAGGGTGGCAGTCTCCTTCCCTGAAGGACATCAGATAGGTTTTTTTCAACAATGGTCATCATTAGACATTTAATGCTAAATGTTTTTAATTGAATTCAAATTCCACCATCTGCTGTGCCAGGATTTGAACCCGGGTCCACAGAATGTTACTTGGGTCTTTGGATTAACAGTCCAGTGATAATACACTGGGCTGTAGCTCCCCTTCTGTATTTTAACTGTAATGTAAAAATGAAGATTTGTCCAGCATGACCTCCCCTTGATGAAGCCGTGCTGACTCAGCCCTATTTGACCACGCATTTCCAAGTGCTCTGCAATCTCATCCTTAATAATGGGCTCTGAAATCCTGCCAACGACTGAGGTCAGGTTAACCAGCCTGTGGTTTCCTGTCTTCTGCCTTCCTTCCTTCTTCAACAGCAGTGCTACATTAACCGTTTTCTGGGACCCTCCCTGACTCCAGTGACTCTTGAAAGATCACCGCCATAGCCTCTACAATCTCCTCAGCTGTCTCCTTCAGAACTCTGGTGTAATCCTCAGCTGTCTCCTTCAGAACTCTGGTGTAATCCATCTGGTCTGGATGATTTCTCCACCTTTAGAGCTTTCAGTTTCCCCACCACCTTTTCCTTAGTGATAGCCATAACATTCACTGTCTCCCTGACTCTCTTGAGGTTCCGCTGGGGTCTTTTACTGTGATGTCTGATGCAAAATACCGATTCAGTTCCTTCACCCTTTCTTTGTTCCTCATTACTACTTCTCCAGCCTCATTTTCCAGTGCTCCGACGTCCCCTCTTGCCTTTTATATAACTAAAAACAAAACTCTGGTAATCTTTTATATTACTAGCTCGTTTACTGTCATATTTCATGTCCTCCCCTTATTGCTTTTATAGTTATCCTTTGCTGTTTTCAAAGGCTGCTCAGTCCTGTGGCTTCCCACTGATCTTCACCATGTTGTATGCTTTCTCTTTTGCTTTTATGCTGTCCCTGACTTCCCTGGCCAGCCATGGTTGCCCTGTCCTCCCCTTAGAGTGTTTCTTCTTCCTTGGGATGAATTTCTGGATTACCTTCCGAATTACCCCCGGAACCTCCTTGCCATTGGTGCTCCACTGTCGTCGCTGCCAGACACCCCTTCCAATCAACTCTGGCCAACTCCCCCCCCCCATATCTTTGTCGTTACTTTTACTCGATGGTGATACCGTTACATCTACTTCCACCTGCTCCCTCGCAATCTGCAGGATGAATTCTATCACAGTGTAGTCACTGCCCCCTAAGGATTCCTTCTCTTTCAGCTCCCCAGTCAAGTCTGCCTCATTACACATCACCAAATCCAGAACTGCCTGATCCCAAGTGGGCTCCATCACCAGCTGCTCCAAAAAAAAACCATCTCATAGACATTACACAAATTCCTTTTCTTGGGATCTGCTACCAATCTGATTTTCCCAGTCCACCTGCGTATCAAAGTCCCCCCATGATTGTTGTAATAATGCCTTCGTATGTGCCTTTTCTAACTCCTGTTTTAATTTCTGCCCCACATCCTAATCCTAATGCTAAGAGGCCTGTATCTAACTCCCATGAGGGTCTTTTTTATTTCCTTTGCTGTTCCTCAAGTCTACCCGGTCAGATTCTCCACCTTCCAACTCTATAGCATTTCTTGCTCTTGATTTAATTTCATTTCTTCCTAACAAGGCGTCTGCCTGTCCTTTCAATGGGACATGCATCCTTTCGATATTTCATTCCCAGCCCTAATTCTCTTCCAGCCAGGTCTCTGTGTTGCTCACAACGTTGTACCCACCAATTTCAACCTGCACTACAAGCTTGGTTTGGTTTGATTTATTATTGCCACATGTACCTAAGTACAGTGAAAAGTTTTGTTTTGCGAGCAGTACACGCAGATCATACACACAAATCTCAGGGTACTTCGACAGAGCGAGGCCTACTAGGTTAAGACTGCACAGGAGGTATATAAAGCAAGACCGACATTATTTGAAGTTAGAGAGGTCCATTCAGGACAGGGAGGAATCTGTTCTTGAACCTGTTGGTGCATGTCTTCAAGCTTCTGCTGCTATCTGCCTGACGGAAGAGGTTGGAAAATCCAAGAGGGGTATTTGATGATATTGGCTGCCTTTCCGTGGCAACGGGAAGCGTGCATGGAGTCCGTGGGTGGGAGGTTGGCTTCCAGGTTAGGTGAACTGGCCATGTTAAATTGCCCGTAGTGTTAGGTGAAGGGGTAAGTGTAGGGGAATGGGTCTGGGTGGGTTGCTCTTCGGAGGGTCGGTGTGGACTTGCTGGGCCGAAGGGCCTGTTTCCACACTGTAAGTAATCTAATCTGATCTAATCTAATGATGGGCTGTGTAAACCACCTTCTGGAGTTTCTTACGGCCCTGGTCTGAGTCATAGAGACGTACAGCATGGAAACAGATCCTCCGGCCCAACTTGTCCATGCTGACCAGATATCCTAAATTATTCGAGCCCCATTTGCCAGCATTTAGCCATATCCCTCAAAATCCTTTCTATTCATATACCCATCCAGCTGACTTTTAAATATTGTAAATGTACCAGCCTCCTCCACATCCTCTGGTAGCTCATACACATACCACCCTCTGTATGAAAACGTTACCCCTCAGGTCCCTTTTCAATCTTTCCCCTCTCACTTTAAACTTATTCCATCTAGTTTTGAGCACTCCGACCCCAGCAAAAGACCTTGTCTATTTATCCTATCCATGCCCCTCATGATTTTATAAACCTCTATAGGGTCACCCGGGAGAGGCTGAACAGGCTGGGGCTGTTTTCCCTGGAGCATCAGAGGCTGAGGGGTGACCTCATAGAGGTTTATAAAATCATGAGGGGCAAGGATAGGATAAATAGACAAAGTCTTTTCCCTGGGGTCAGAGAGTCCAGAACTAGAGGGCATAGGTTTAGGGTGAGAGGGGAAATATATAAAAGAGACCTAAGGGGCAACTTTTTCACACAGAGGGTGGTATGTGTATGGAATGAGCTGCCAGAGGAAGTGGTGGAGGCTGGTACAATTGCAACATTTAAAAGGCATCTGGATGGGTATATGAATAGGAAGGGTTTGGAGGGATATGGGCCGGGTGCTGGCTGGTGTGACTAGATTGGGTTGGGATATCTGGTCGGCATGGACGGGCTGGACCGAAGGGTCTGTTTCCATGCTGTACATCTCTATGACTCTATGACACCCCTCAGCCTCTGACGCTCCAGGGAAAACAGCCCCAGCCTATCCAGCCTCTCTCTATAGCTCAAATCCTCCAACCCTAGCAACATCCTTGTAAATCTTTTCTAAACTTGAAATGTATTTGTATTTCAGAGCCTTTAAGGTCAGACCGGTGTCTTATTTGGCGATTTTAATATTGTCTAAACTTTTCCTTTCCTATTCTGCCCACCACCCCCCTGCCACCTATTGAATTTGTCTGTTTTAGTTGCAACAGAATTGTGACAAACTTGATTTTTTCGTCTCTATATGGATTTTTTGATGTAAGTCAGGCAACTGTTCGGTCTTTGCGTTGAAAGTTTACATCGTGAAATAAAATACCATCCAAAAGTGTGTCTATCATGGTCCCTCTTTAATGGGTTTTGAATCATTGTCATTGAAATTATGTGCAAAGTTTGAACATTTCATGACACATCTCATTACATGCAATTGTGGCTACCTCACCACACTTCCAAGTTAGCTGGTTCATTACATCTGCAATATTTTCATTAATTCTAAATGCATTCTCTATTATATCTCAGTTTGTACAAAAACCTCCATGAGTCACTTCAGCTGAACCGGTAAATATTGAACTTGTAACTCAAGGAGGAAGGTTTGAAGTGATTGAGGATATTGTTGAGCTTCATTTCTCCTCGCTGAGTTCATGTTTCCAGGTCTGGGTTTGCAAGCCCTCCAGTAGTTAGCTCAGTTGGTAGACCATGGGGCTCTCGATCTCAGGGTTCAAGCCTCACATTGGGTACCTCGTGGGGTGAGGGTTGCTTCGCTTGGTTGGCAGGTTGGCAGGTTCAATTCCTGCACTGGCTAAAGTTACCATGAAGGGTTCTTCTCATGTTAAGTCTCTCACTAATGGGATTACAGCCAACCGTTCCTTTTACCTCTGAGTGCGGCTCTCCAGATCCTGTCAGATAGGGAGCTGAGCACCAACCGAGTTGGCAGAATCCTCCTTGAGACCAGCAGAGGACAGCAAACCTGAGACCTCGCTTTGGCCATTATCCAAATCTCTGGTCCACCCACTTGGTCAATCATTGCCTGGGCACCCCAAGTGAAACAGCCTGTTAAACTGGATGCTCAAAGTCAGGTTTGAAAGCTACGTGGAGTCCAGTTTTCTACCTCTCGTCTCCCTTTAGAGTTCAGCATAAGATGGATCCACCTCCTGATTTTCCCTGTCCTGGTTTCACAGCTGGGAAACTGGAGATAAGAACCGACGTTGCTTCCTTTTAGGCAACGGGGAAGGGGCGCTGGTGAATGCAAGACTTCCCATCATCTTGTTAATCTGTGTGTGACCTGCCCCCCCCCAAACTCCTCCCATCAAACATGGCCGATTAAGGCAGTAGTCTTGGTCAGCGAGATAGGTGACCCCTTTGTGGTCTGACCCTTTGCGAAGCCAACATAACGAAGGGAGGTGAAAGTTTTCCTCAGATCCTTTTTGACACCGTTGCTGACCAACACATAGAGTATTGGGTCCACGGCACTGTTGAGGCTGGACAACGCCAGGGAAATGTTGAAGTACAGGTGGACCGCCTGTTCGAAGTCACAACTGCAGTTGTTGAGGGTGAAATTTATGGTTCGGAGCAAGAGGATGATGTGGTAGGGGGCGAAGCATATGACGAAAATGGTGATGACCAATATGGAGAGAAGCTTAACTTTGGCCTTTTGTTCCGCCCCCAGGGTCAAGCTCTTCCGGACGCCTTTGAAGATCCTCTGGTAGGAAAAGATCAGGACCAGGAGTGGCAGCAAAAAGCCAGCCACGAATCGGAAGTAGTTGCCGATGGCAACCGGCCTGATCAGAGGGATGTGCTCGAAGCAAGTCTGGTTGTCGGTCTTGTGTCCGCCATCTTGACTGATGGAGCCAATGAGGACTGGAAGGTGGAGGCCGAAGATGACCAAAAAAATCAGCAGGCTCACTTGTACAGCTTTCCCCGGCCGTCGGAAACCCTGAGACTCGATGGGATAGACCACTGCCAGGTATCGATCCAGCGAGATGCAACAGAGGAGCAAGATACTGATGTAGACGTTGGAATAGAATATGAACCCTGACAGATAGCAGGAAGCCCAACTGAGTGTCCACGTGTGGTCATTGTAGTAATAAAGGACCCAGAGAGGAATGGTCAACACGTAGAAAATGTCAGATATGGACAGGCTTAGGAGGTAAATTCCCAGGACGTTCCTCTGCTTGACTTGCAGGATAATTGGCCAGAGGGTCAGACAGTTCATGGTAAAGCTCACGATGAAGATGGCACTGTATATGACCGCGAGCTCAATGCTGTTTCTCGTAAAATCGATCTGACACAATGTCTGGTTGCAAAAGGGCTCCATAGTTCCAGACTGGTCAATATTTTCTCGAGTGGGCGATGCAGGGGAGACCTGAATTTGGACAGCAGACCTGGAGGAAGACCATTCAACACAAGTTACAGTAAATTGCATCATGTCCATGCTAAGGAAGTGAAATCCCCACAGTGTGGGAACAGGCCATTCAGCCCATTGAGTCCACACCAACCCTCGGAAGAGCATTCCACATTAATCCACGCCCTCCCCCATTTCTCATGGCTAACCCACCTAACCTGCACATCCCTGGAGGCAATGGACAATTTCCCATGGCCAATCTACCCTAACCTGCACACCCCTGGATACTATGGGTCAATTTAGCATGGCCAATCCACCCTAACCTACACATCCCTGGACGCTATGGACAATTTCCCACGGCCAATCCACCCTAACCTGCACATCCCTGGACATAATGGAACAATTTAGCACGGCCAATCCACCCTGACCTGCACATCTTTGGATTGCGGGAGGAAACCGGAGCACCCGGAGGAAACCCACGCAGACACGGGGACAATGTGCAGACTCCACACAGACAGTCACCCGAGGGTGGATTTGAACCCATGTCCCTGAGGCTGTGAGGCAGCAGTGCTAACCACTGAGCCACCGTGCCACCCATCTACTGTGTCACCCCAACCATTTTGACAGACGTTAAAACCCTGTCACTAAAAAGCTACAGCACCAGTTCAGAATCTTGCAACCACAAATCCCACAAGACCAGACAGCCCTGATGGAAAACGTGTGACACCTGTACAAGGTCAGTAAGGTGGAAATCTGTCTCATCCACGGGTCAAACCACTAAGTGCCACGTAAATTGAACAATCATTCAAATCTCAAAGTCTCACTGCAAATTCATCTGCCTCTTTTTGTTTGTGTGAATTAATGGATTGGAAGCTTCCTTCAGTTGCCTACCTCCACTGGTCGACAGCATAACCCTCTTTCTGATTTTGTGCCTATGGTGTACCTCCATCCAGCAGGGGGAGATACATTCATCAAGTCAAGGAGATACAGTCCAAAGATGTGCAGGTTAGGGTGAATTGGCCATGCTAAAGGGCCCATAGTGTTCAGGGGTGTGTGGGTTAGGTGCATCGGTCAGGGGTAAATATCGAGTAATAGGGTAGGGAAATGGGTCTGGGTGGGTTACTCTTTGACGGGTTCGGTGTGGACTTGTTGGACCAAATGGCCTGTTTCCCACACTGTAGGGATTCGATGATGATATATGGCACCATAAAAGCAGTGGCTAACAATAAGCACCTAACTACCCTAATCCCTTTCTCCAGGCCTTGGTCCATACACAGCCCCATCTGAACCAGAGAATCCCTACAGTGTGGAAACAGGCCCTTTGGTCCGACAAGTCCACACTGACCCTCTGAAGAGTAACCCATCCAGACCCATTCCCTGATCCTATTGCTCTACATTTACCCCTGACTAATGCACCTACACACTCCTGAACACTATGGAGCAATTTAGCATGGCCAATCCACCCTAACCTACACACTCCTGAACACTATGGGGCAATTTAGCACGGCCAATCCACCCTAACCTGCACATTCCTGAACACTATGGGGCAATTTAGCATGGCCAGTCCACCCTCATCTACACATCCCTGGGCACTATGGGGCAATTTAGCATGGCCAATCCACCCTAACCTACACATGTTTGGATTGTGGGAGGAAACCAGAGCAAACCCACGCATACACTGGGAGAATATGCAAACTCCACACAGACAGTCGCCCGAGGCTGGAATCGAACCAGGGCCCCTGGCGCTATGAGGCAGCATTGCTGACCACTGAGCCACCATGCCACATGTAGTATTCAAAACCTTCTTCAATGTGATGAGTGTTTCTGTCTCTCCCACCTTCACAGGCAGGGAGTTCCAGATCCCTAAAACAGATTTCCTCACAGCCTCTCCCAACATCTTGCTCCTTTACCTTAAATCTGTGCCCTCTCATTATTGATCCCATCATCATGGACAGAAGTTTCTTTCTGTCTATCTTATTTATGACCCACCTAATTTATACATCTCAATCATGCCCCCCTTCCCCACTCCAAGGAAGATAATCTCAGTCCGTCCAATCTCTTTTCATAACTAAAACACTCCAGATCAGGAAAAATCCGAAAGGAAACAAAAACAGAAATTTCTGGAAAAGCTCAGCAGGTCTGGCAGTGTCCATGGAGAGAGAGAAAGCAGAGTTACATTTCTGAAGAAGGGTCACTGGAACCCAAAATGTTAACACTGCTTTGTCCCTCTCCACAGGTGCCACCAGACCTGCTGAGTTTCTCTGGTAATTTCTATTTTTATTTCACATCCTGGTAAATCTCCTTTGCATCCTCCCCAGTGCCCTCCCAGACTCCCTACAGCATGGAAACAGGCCCTTTGGCCCCAGCAAAGAGTAACCCATCCTTCCCCATTCCCCTATATTTATCCCTGACTATTGCACAGAACCCACACATTCTTGAACACTATGGGCAATCTAGCATGGCCAATTCACCCTAACCCTCACATCCTTGGATTGTGGGAGGAAACCCACACAGGCACAGAGAGAACACGCAAACTCCACACAGACAGTTGCCCGAAGGTGAAATCGAACCTGGATCCCTGACCCTGTGAGGCAGCAGTGCCACCCCCTGAGCCACTGTGCCACGTTATGATGTGGATTCCAGAACTGCACATAGTTGTGTGGGAGGATGTGTCAGTGAGATACCAAGGAGCTGAGTGCAACACATCTCCAGGACAATTTAGGTGTTTGTCATTGCTCTGGTCAGTATCCCTGCCTTGACCAACTCCACTAAGGTCAAAGAAAAGCCAGTTCTCTTGTTTCACTCCGGCTGATGTAAAATTGACATTTTTACTCAAGAGAGAATTGGTGTACATAGAACCGTACAGCACAGTACAGGCCCTTCGACCCTCAATGTTGTGCTGGCCTTTTATCCTCGTCTAAGATCAGACTAACCTACGTACCCTTCATTGTACTATCTTCCATGTGCCTATGCAAGAGTCCCTTAAACGGTCCTAATGTCTCTGACTCCACTCCCACTGCTGGCAGTGTATTCCACCCACCCACCACTCTGTGTGTAAAGAGCCAACCTCTGACATTACCCCTAAACCTTCCTCCAATCACCTTAAAATTATGCCCCCCTCAGGATAGACATTTCTGCCCTGGGAAAAAGTCTCTGGCAATCCATTCTAGCTGTGTCTCTCATCATCTTGTACACCTCTATCAAATCACCTCTCATCCTTCTTCACTCCAATGAGAAAAGCCCTCGCTCCCTCAGCCTTCCTTCATAAGACACGCCCTCCAGTCCAGGCAGTATCCTGGTAAACCTCCTCTGCACCCTCTCTAAAGCTTCCACATCTTTCCTATAATGAAGCGAATTACCGGATCCCACCAACAAGCCATAACTGTCTAAAAACCCAAATCCATTCAAGGTTAAATCTTTCACCGATATCAGACCATTCCTTTCACCCTATACTTCCACGCTCCTCTCAGGATAGAGATTAGCAGGCAGACACTGAGTCTCTTTGTCCTAGTTTCCAGCTTTATGGATGGCCTGGTCAATATTTGTTCTTCCCGCAACCTCACGTTAAGAAAATGTTCTGGTCTTGATCACATTGAGGATTGTGGAATATGTTGTGTGTATAGAGTCACACAGCATGGAAACAGACCCTTCGGTCCACCCTGTCCACACGGAACATAATCCCAAACCAAACCAGTCCCACACCTGCCTGCTCCTGACCCATATCGCTCTAAACATATCTTTCTCATGAACTTAACCAAATGTCTTTTTAATGTTATAACTGTCCCCACATCCACCACTTCTTCAGGAAGTTCATTCCACACACGAACCACCCTCTGCATAAATTTGCCCCTCCTGTCTTTTTTAAATCTCTCTCCTCTCACCTTAAAAATGTGCTGGGCGAAAGTGCGGTCTGCGGATGCTGGAGATCAGAGTCGAGAGTGTGGTGCTGGGAAAGCACAGCAGGTCAGGCAGCATCCGAGGAGCAGGAGATTCGACGTTTCGGTCAATGAAGGGCTCATGCCTGGAATGTTGATTCTCCTGCTCCTCAGATACTGCCTGAACCACTGTTCTTTTCCACTTAAAAATGTACCCCCTAGTCTTGAAATCCCAGGGAAAAGACAACCACCATTAACTTTATCCATACCCCTCATTATTTTATAAACTTTTACCAGGTCGTCTCTCAACCTCTGATGCTCCAGTGAAGAAGCCTTTCTTTATAATTCAAACCTTCCATACCTGACAACATCCCAGTAAATCTCTTCTGAACCCAATGAACTAACATTGTATTCCTCACCCTGTTTTAATACCCTCACGTACATGGTATGATATGATCTGCCTGTACTGCACGCAGAACGAAACTTTTCACTCTGTCCAGGTACACGCAACAATAATAAATCAAATCAAACTATTATGCTTGCTACACAACAGCACTGAGAAAGTGCTTCATTGACAATAGACAATAGGTGCAGGAGTAGGCCATTCTGCCCTTCGAGCCTGCACCACCATTCATTATGATCATGGCTGATCATCCTTAATCAGTATTCTGTTCCTGCCTTATCTCCATAACCCTTGATTCCACTAGACTTGAGAGCTCTATCCAACTCTTTCTTAAATGAATCCAGAGACTGGGCCTCTACTGCCCTCTGGGGCAGAGCATTCCACACAGCCACCACTCTCTGGGTGAAGAGGTTTCTCCTCATCTCTGTCCT
>NC_057750.1:7241154-7245136 GCF_004010195.1 Chiloscyllium plagiosum | reverse complement strand
CTGAAGAAGGGGCTCTGCCCGAAACGTCGATTCTCATGCTCCTTGTATGCTGCCTGGCCTGCTGCACTTTTCCAGCAACACATTTCCAGCATGCTATTAGCCTTCTTCACTACCTGCTGTACCTGCATGCTTACCTGCATTGGCTGGCGTACAAGAACACCCAGATCTCTTTGTACTGCCCCTTTACCTAACTCGATTCCATTTAGGTAATAATCTGCCTTCCTGTTCTTGCCACCAAACTGGATAACCATACATTTATGCACATTAAACTGCATCTGCCATGCATCTGACCACTCACCTAACCTGTCCAGGTCACCCTGTAATTGGCTACAAGTGCTTTGGGTAACTGCGAAATCAATGCAAATTCTTTCTTTCCATTTAATTGGAAACTTTATTGCTTCTCTCTCTCTCTCTCTCTCACTCCCTACTTTGTTGCTGCTGTTCCTTCGAACTTCTGTCACAATCCAAAGACTGGGCTCAATCCACGGTTTCGGCTCCTTACTTGCATTTAACAATTTTAAGACAATTGTGGTTCGAACATTTAAAATATCTATATTTTAATATTTAAAATTCAGTTGCAATCTTCCACGAAACAACAGGAGGTTTACAGCAAAGAAGGCCATTCAGCCCACTGTGTCTGTACTAGCTGCTTGTTAAAGCAATTCAAAACCAATGTCTGCCCAGTTTATAATCTTCATCCTAAACCACCCGAATGCAATCCAACCCATTACCAAACCCAAAACTGACTGAACCATCTCAACGCAAGACAACATGGTCCAATAAATCCAGGAGGAGAAAGTGAGTACTGCGGATGCTGGAGATCAGAGGTGAGAGTGTGGCGCTGGAAAAGCACAGCAGGTCAGATAATATTCGACAAGCAGGAGAGTCGATGTTTCGGACATAAGCCCCTCATCCTTATGAAACGTTGATTCTCCTGCTCCTCGGATGCTGCCTGACCTGCCGTACTTTTCCAGCACCACACTCTCGACTCCAATAAATCCACCCAACTCAACGCAACTCCAAATAACTCAATGAAATGTGCTCCAAACCAACCTAAACCCAACACAACTTTGTACACCGTAATCCATTGCAATCAGACCCAGTCTAACCCAAACTGACCTATCTCAACCCAAACTATTCCTTATCTGATGTATCCCAATACCAGCCAGCGTAACCAACCCAGACTGCCCGAACCCTGCGTGTACCCAACCTAAAACAAAACAACTTAACAAACAATACTGTGGAAACTAACCCAACTTAGCATTACCAACTTAACCTAACCTAAACATATCCTAAGTTAACTCCCAAGAACTATTGCCAAAATTATAAACCATTGTTACAACTAAATCAGTAATGGAAAATGCTTCAATTTATTTCTATGTTAGAAGAGTCCAGAAACGCTACACAACAGTCAACTTACTGAGTACAAATGGGAAAAAAAACGTTTGTCATTGTTAGAGCACTTACCTCTGAGACTGGTGTTACTCCAGTAGTTCAACCTTTTTTGCTAATTGATGTTGGAGATTGTGAAAATGACAGCAGCTGAACTCTGCTCTGTGTCTGTCTCCGTGTGTGTGTGTGTGTGTGAGAGAGATTGTGGTACAGAATGATTCGGCCAGACCACACAGACTACAACTGTCACTGCAACAGGAAACTTGCAGCCTGAGTGTTTTTGCAAATCCGAATGACGTACGATTGTCATAAAATTGAGAGCAAGTGGAGAGAACAATGTTGTTCACCTTGGTTAAACCGTCTGCCACGAGTGTAAGATGTGCGGAAGGTTGCATTGTAAATATCTTCTCAACTATGAGGAAGCTATAGGTGACTGCTTTCACAGGTTGTTCCCTACTGCTTCTATGAACCATCCAACCCCCTGAAACCTCGGCACATAGCTCCCCTCCTTACCTCCCAGTGGAGAGTGAGTCCACTATTCCACCACTGGTTGAGGCTAACTCTGAGCCAATCTCTATATGTTGATGGAGTCATCGAATCCCTACAGTGTGGAAACAGGCCCTTCAGCCCAACAAGTCCACAGCAACCTCCCCCGAAGAGTAACCCACCCAGACCCATTCCCTTACCCTATTACTCTACATTTACCCCTGACTAATGCACCTAACCTACACATCCCTGAACGCTATGGGGCGATTTAGCACGGCTAATTCACCCTAACCTGCACATCTTTGGATCTTGGGAGGAAACCCACGCAGACACGGGGACAGTCGCCCAAGGCTGGACTCGAACCCAGGTCCCTGGCGCTGTGAGGCAGCAGTGCTAAACACTGAGCCACTGTGCCAGGGCCAGAATAATTGTTTCCTTTCCACCCAAGGGGCTCCCAGCTAGCAATCAAATGCAAGACCATAACTCATAGAGTCATTAGAGAAAGGTTCTTTGACGCATTGAGTCTGCCAGTGAAAAATCAAAATCAACCACCGAATTATTCTAGTCCCATTTTCCAGCACCAGGGACCCGGGTTCGATTCTACCCTCGGGCAACTGTCTGCGTGGAGTTTGCACATTCTCCCCGTGTCTGCGTGGGTTTCCTCCGGGTGCTCCGGTTTCCCCCCACTACAGTCTAAAGATGTGCAGGTCAGGGTGGATTGGCAATGGGATAATAGCCCATGGTGTCCAGGGATATGTTGGCTGGGTGGGTTCGTCATGGGAAACGCAGGGCTACGGGGATTGGGTGGGATGCTCTTCGGAGGGTCGGTGCGGACTCAATGAGCCAAAAGGCCTGCTTCCATACTGTAAGGATTTTATATAAAATTCATCCCCATTTGTGTGGGCCTGGAGTCACGTGTACGCCTGACTGGGTAAGGATGGCAGACTTTCCCTCCTTTAAGGGACATTAGTGAACACAGTGGGTTTTTAGCAATGACCAACGACAGGTTTGATGTTGCTGAGACTGTATTTGAAGGTTTTGATTGAATTTAAGTTCGATCACTGGTTTCCGGGCTCTGGAATCAGGTTGGCCTTTTCGGGATTACATTCTGACCACCTCTGTGGACTCGGTGCGGGGGTAAAAGGGAGAGGGTACGAGGTAGGGATCAGGCCTGAAGGGGTGCGACACTGTCAGAGGCACCACGTCCCGGAAGAGGGATTTGCAGAGGTGGTGAGGCTCTGTCCAGATGTAAGAGATCCCATGACCACGAGAAAGGAGTAGGGCTATTCTCTCCAGTTGATCCAGTCAATACCAATCCCCTCAGCGGACACCACATAAAGGCGGACTCTTATACTCTTATGACACTGATGTGGGATCTTGCTGTGCGTTGGAAGGTTGGCTGCAGTATTGCCCTCGCTGAAACAGTGATTCAGTGCTTCACTGGTGACTAAGCAAACTGACACTGTGGGGTCACATAAATGCAAGGCGTTTCCCTTTTACATTTTGTTATTTGCTGGTGGGATTCATGTGTGTGTGTCTGTGTCTGTGTCTGTGTCTGTGTCTGTGTGTGTGTGTGTCTCTCTATACTTAGGGCTGTAGAGTCATGGAGATACACAGCACGGAAACAGACCCTCAGTCCAACTTGTCCATACCAACCAGTTATTCTAAGTTAATCTTGTCCCATTTGCCAGCACTTGGCCCATATCCCTCTAAACCCTTCCTAATCATACACTCATCTAGATGCCTTTTAAATGCTGTAATTGTACCAGCCCCCATCACTTCCTCTGGCAGCTCTTTCCATACTTTTCTACGTGTTAATGTGTTTTGTGTGTGTGTGGATTATATATGTCTATATTTGTGTTGTTTTATGTTTTGTGTATGGGGTGTGTGTGTCTATATGTATCTGTGTGTGTATCTATTTGTATGTGGTGGTGCATGTTGTGTGTGTATGTGTGTGTAGTATGTTTTGTGTGCGTGTATGTGCATGTGTGTGAGTGTGTGTGTGTCTGTGAGCGTGTAAGTGAGTGAGTGAATGTGTGGTTGTGTGTGTATATGTGAGTTTGTGTGTGTATGAGAATGAGTACGTGTGTTTGTGTGAGTGTGA
>NC_057750.1:7229984-7240760 GCF_004010195.1 Chiloscyllium plagiosum | reverse complement strand
TATGCGAGTGAGCATGTGTATATGTGAGTGTGAGTGTGTTTGTGTGTATGAGTGTGTGTGTGTGTATGAGTGTGTGTGTGAGTGCAAATGAGTGTATGTGTGTGTATGAGTACAAAGGAGTGTGTGTATGTGAGTGTGTGTGTGTGTATGTGTGTGTGCGTGTGCGTGAGAGAGAGAGAGACAGTGAGTGCACAATGAGTGCAGATGTAACCAGGCCACACTGTGATACTGTGCTGTCTCAGTCAGCCTGGATGCCTCCGTTTGCCCAGAGAGATGGTGCAGGGAGGGGGTGGGCTGTAAGTCTCAGTGCTTTGAAGAAGGGAAGAGAGAGAACATTCAAACACAGAAGCTGGAGGTGGCATCCTGTGTTTGTAACAGAAGCTTCTTTCAAACATATACTTTATTCAACAGAAACTGCACCACAATGACGTCTCTAATTCCTTACGAAGGGACAGTTTGTGGGATTTCCAGGTGCACTTCAGTCACTGCCATCAGTCTCATGATGATTGTTTCTTTTAAACAGAACTAATTAAAATGACTTACAACAGGAGAATAATTTCCCCTCAAGTCCCACGGGGATCTAGGGAGATTCTCTGACCACAGTCATAACGGTGTGTCTCAAAGTTTCAATGTTCACCCTCCTTTTAATCTGTTTGGGACATCACCAGCTTATGGTCAACTTCTGGACAATTACTGGGAGTTGGGAGGTCATGTTACGGCTGTACAGGACATTGGTTAGGCCACTTTTGGAATATTGTGTGCAATTCTCATTTCCCTCCTGTTAGAAATTTGAAAGGGTTCAGAAAAGATTTACAAGGATGTTGCCAGGGTTAGAGGATTTGAGCTACAGGGAGAGACTGAACAGGCTGGGGCTGTTTTCCCTGGAGCGTTGGAGGCTGAGGGGTAACCTTATAGAGGTTTATAAAATCATGAGGGGCATGGATAGGGTAAATAGCCAAGGTCTTTTACCTGGGTTGGGGAGTTCAGAACTAGAGGGCATAGGTTTAGGGTGAGAGGGGAAAGATATAAAATAGACTTAAGGGGCGCAGTGAGAGTATATTAAAGCTGTTCTTCCTCACCATGTAAATGGCCTGTTTGACCCCCAGACGCTTTCCCGAAGTGCTACTCAAAAGTCAGTGTAGATTAACTCTGGACACATCAACAAGTTCCTAATGTACCATCCTCTGTCCTACAGCTTGTTCTTAGCACCAGTGACATCCTTCCCCATCACCTCTCATTGACCCCTTCAGAACATTGGTTTCAAAATTCTCATCCTTGGAAATAAAAGACCTCCATGGTATCCCACCCTTCCTCAGGGGCTTTCTCTGACCTGACGTTGCCAAATCTTCTCCCATATATTGAGCCTACTTCACCTCCTAGCCTCTCTCCAATGGAAAGCCATTCCAGCCTCTCACCTCATTGTTGCCCATGGTGTCTCGTTGTAAACAAAATGGTCGCCAGTTGGAGCAGTGGATTGTGGGACAGCCTCTAAGCCAAGAACCTTGGGACTTGTTGGTCAGGGAAGGTCCAGACAGGGTTTAGCTTCAACCTCCAACACCCGCCAATGGCAGACGGTAAAAGGGGGAGAGATTCCTGGGTGGTTGTGGGTATGAAAGAAATTTGAGAGTCGTATCCACATCCCTTAGCTTAATGCTCCGGTGAATATCTAGGTTGCCATAGCAACCTGTGCTCATGAGGGTCGGGGGGAGTGCAGATCATCGAATCGACCAGCACCGAGAGGCCCTTCGGCCCATCAAGCCAAAGATGCATTAAGTCTGCAGTAGTCCTGCTTTTTCCGCACTCGGCTCGCAGCCTTGAATGCTATAATGCTTTGAGAGCTCATCCAAGTAGTTTTTAAAGGTTGTGAGGTTTCCCTCCTCAACTACCCTCCCAGGGAGGGCATTCCAGACCCTGTTCACGTTCCCCACCCACTCCCCCACCCCCTCCCCACCTCTGGGTGAAGAGACTTTTCCTCAAATCGTCTTGGTGTCTACTTCATGGGGTTCATGTTGGGAGTGGGTTTTGGGACAAGGCTCCCTGTTCTAATTTGTGGTGAAGGTCACAGAGCTCTCGAAGTCACCCTGCCTTTAAGGTTACAGGTCTCGAGAAGGTTTCCCTGTCTCCTAAAAATGGGGCCACTTCAAAAATGTGCTGTGAGCTCTTAACACAAGCAAACGGGACGGTGCAGTTTAGGAAACAACGAACAAAGAAAATTACAGCACAGGAACAGGCCCTTCGGCCCTCCAAGCCTGTGTCGATCCAGATCCTCTATCTAAACCTGTCGCCTATTTTCTAAGGATCTGTATCCCTCTGCTCCCTGCCCTTTCATGTATCTGTCTAGATGCATCTTAAATGACGCTATCGTGCCTGCCTCTACCACCTCTGCTGGCAACGTGTTCCAGGTACCCACCACCCTCTGCGTAAAGAACATTCCACGCATATCTCCCTTAAACCTTTCCCCTCTCACCTTCAACTCATGACCCCTCGCCCTCTGCTCCCTGCCCTTTCATGTATCTGTCTAGATGCATCTTAAATTACGCTATCGTGCCTGCCTCTACCACCTCTGCTGGCAACGTGTTCCAGGTCCCACCACCCTCTGCGTAAAGAACATTCCACACATATCTCCCTTAAACCTTTCCCCTCTCACCTTCAACTCATGACCCCTCGTGATTGAGTCCCCCATTCTAATCACTATGGATGACTTTGGCCGCAGTTTCCGTGCTGTATGACTCTATGGTGGCATTAGTCAGCACAGACACATTCAGCCGAAGGGTCTGCTTCCGTGCTATATGACTCTAAGAGGAGAGAGGATCCAATCAAATACTAGTTCCTTTATTATTTAACCCAAATCCAGTAATGTGTTGAGGTAATAGTTTTAGAAATTACCATTTGTCATTGTTTTTCTATTTCTGGTAATCAGTCAGCACCTCTGTCACCCTGTCGCCTGAGAACGCGTTAAAAGACTCATTATAAGGCTTGCTCATGCAGTACTTGCAGAAGAACTCTGTCTTTGCTCATTCATCTCCGTCCTTCAGGGTTTGGTGTAGCTGTGGACCAGGGGAGGGTAAGCCTTTGGTTCCAGTTCATCTGCGCGATCAAACCAGCCTCAACCTCCACTCTCCCTCTCTCTTTCTCTCAGAATTGCGGTGAGACGTTAATGAGTCATTCTGCCTCTGAGCTCAGTGATATGAAGTCACAATGCTGGGTGCTACTGCAGGTGTAGGGGCCACCCACATTCCACCTGATTTATCGCTGCTGTCTGACGCAGACAGAGGTGCTCCGCAGGGATCGGTACTGGGTCCACTGTTGCTTGTCATTTATATAAACGATTTGGATGAGAATTTAGGAGGTATGGTTAGTAAGTTTGCAGATGAGACCAAAATTGGTGGGTATAGTGAACAGTGAAGAAGGGTATCTAAGATTCCAAAGGTATCTTGATCAATTGGGCCAATGGGCTGAGGAGTGGCAGATGGAGTTTAATTTGGATAAATGTGAGGTGCTGCATTTTGGCAAAACAAGCAAGGGGTTATTACACAGTTACTGGTAGGGCAGATTGGACAGGGCAGCATGTTTCAAGAATGTTTCTCGTGGAGGTCTGTTGCTCGGAGAATGGCCCGTCGAGTCTGCACCAGTCACAACCTAACTATTCTAGCCCCTTTTTCCAGGACATTCTCCATCCCCTTGGCATCAGGGGGCAGGGAAGAGCACTAGACATTGTCTACATGGATTTGAGGATTGACATTCAGAATCTTTTCCCCCAGAGTTGACATGTCTCATACTTGAGGGCACACATTTACGGGGGAAAGTTCAACGGATTTGTGAGGGGCAAGAGTTTTACACAGAGAGTGGTGGGTGCCTGGAACTCGTTGCCAGGGGGTGTTAGGGGAGGCAGATATGATAGGGGCATTTAAGGGGGTTTTAGATAAGCACATGAATAAGCAAGGAATGGAGGGTTATGGATCAAAGGCAGGCAGAAGGGCTTAGTTTAATTTGGCATCATGTCTAGTACAATATTGTGGGCCGAAGGGCCTGTTCCTGTGCTGTGCTGCTCTATGTTCTATGTTTGGTGAAGCCTTTGACGAGTTCTGCATGGTAGACTAATTAGTAGTGTTAGATCACATGGGATTCAGAAAGAGCTTGCCAGTTGGATTCAAAATTGGCTTGACTTTCGGAGCCAGAGGGTGGTGGTGGAGGGTTGTTTTTCAGACTGGAGGCCTGTGACCAGAGGTGCTCCGCAGGGATCGGTGCTGGGTCCACTGTTGCTTCTCATTTATATAAACGATTTGGATGAGAATTTAGGAGGTATGGTTAGTAAGTTTGCAGATGAGACCAAAATTGGTGGGTATAGTGAACAGTGAAGAAGGTTATCTAAGATTCCAAAGGTATCTTGATCAATTGGGCCAATGGGCTGAGGAGTGGCAGATGGAGTTTAATTTGGATAAATGTGAGGTGCTGCATTTTGGTAAAACAAGCAAAGGGTTATTACACAGTTACTGGTAGGGCCCTGGGTAATGTTGTAGAACAGAGAGATCTAGGGGTTTAGATTAGATTAGAATAGATTCCCTACAGTGTAGAAACAAGCCCTTCAGCCCAACCAGTCCACACCGACCCTCCGAAGAGTAACCTACCCAGACCCATTTCCCTCTGACTAATGCACTATGGGCAAATTAGCATGGCCAGTTCACCCTAACCTGCACATCTTTGGATTGTGGGAAAAACTGGGACACCCGGAGGAAACCCACACAGACACGGGGAGAATGTGCAAACTTCACACAGACAGTCGCCCGAGGCTGCAATGGAACCTGGGGCCCTGGTGCTGTGAGGCAGCAGTGCTAACCACTGAGCCACCGTGCAGCCCAAAGGTACATAGTTTTTTGAAAATCATGTCACAGGAAGGCAGGGTGGTTAAGAAGGTGTTCAATATGCTTGTCTTCAAACCGTTGAGTATAAGAGTTGGGAAGTTATATTGAGGTTGTACAGGATGTTGGTGAGGTCTCTTCTGGAGAACTGTGTCCAGTTCTGGTCTCCCTGTTATAGGAAGGAGATTATTAAACTGGGGAAGATTCAGAAAAGATTTACCAGGATGTTGCTGAGACAGGTGGGCTTGAGTGGAAAGGAGAAGCTGGATAGGGTGGAACTTTTTTCTCTGAAGTGTAGGAGGTTGGGGGTGACCTTATAGATGTTTATGAAATCATGAGGGGCATGGATGAAGTGAAGAGCAAAGGTCTTTTCCCTTGGGTGGGGTGTTCCAAAACTAGAGGGCATATTCTTGTGGTGAGAGGAGAGAGGTTTAAAAGGGACCTGAGGGGTAACTTTTTCACGCAGGGGGTGGTTTATGTGTGGAATGAACTTCCTGAGGGAAGTGTTGGATGCGGGTACAGTTACAACGTTTAAATGACATTTGGTTATAGTCCAACAGGTGCAATTAGAAGCACACTAGCTTTCGGAGCGCCACTCCTTCATCAGGTGGATGAGGGAGCAGCTCTCCAAAAGCTAGTGCTTCCAATTAAACCTGTTGGACTATAACCTGGTATTGTGTGATTTTTAACTTTGTCCACCCCAGTCCAACACCAGCATCTCCAAATCATAAGTGACATTTGGATATGTTCATGAATAGGAAAGGTTTGGTTCTGAGGAAGGGTCACTGGACTTGAATCATTAACTTTGATTTCTCTCCACAGATGCTGCCAGACCTACTGAGCTTTTCAAGCAATTTCTGTTTCTGTTTAAGGTTTAGAGGGATGTGGGCCAAATGCAGGAAAGTGGGACTAGTTTAGTTTGAGATTATGGTCAGCATGGACTGGTTGGACTGAAGGGTCTGTGTCTGTGCTGTGTGACTCCTGGTCTGGAGTCACATGTAGGCCCAGACCAGGTAAGGATGGCAGTTTCCTTCCCTAAAGGACATTAGTGAACCAGATATGACTTTCTGACAGTGGATTCATGGTCATTATTAGACATTTAATTCCAGATTTATTATTGAATTCAAATTCCAGCATCTGCCATGATGGGATTGGAACCGAAGCTGCCCTGAACATTAGTTGGGTCTCTGGATTCAAAGTCCAGCGATAATACCACTAGGCCATTGCCTCCCGAAATTCTTCTTAAATATAATCAGGGGTTTTTTGCATCTACTACCCCTGTCAGGCAGTGTGTTACAAATTTCCACCGCTCTCTCAGGGAAAAGAAACATCCTTCTCACATCCCCACTAAACCTCCCACCTTCAATCTAAACCACCCCCCCCCCGATCATTTCTCTCCATCAAGGGAAAAAGTGTCTTCCTGTCTACCCTATCTATGCCCCTCATCATTTTTTAAAATCCAAGTCATGTTCCCCCCACCCTCTCTTTTCCCAGGAAAACAACCCCATTCTGTCCAACATCGCTTCATAAACAAAACTCTCCAGGCCAGGCAACATCCCGGTAAATCTGACACAGAAATTGCTGGAGAAACTCGACATGTCTGGCAGCATTGATTGAGCTAGAAACAGAATTAAAGGTTTGCGTCCAGTGACCTTTATCTTTGGATCTGGAAATTGTCCAATTATTTAACATCCTCTCAAAACCTTAACTCTTTATTTTAAAAAATAGCAAATTTTAAGGGGAGGTTGACAACGTAAACGCTGAGGGGTTGTTTCTGCACCTGGGGTGTTTGTATGTTGAAAATAAGAGAAACAAATAAAAATGTCTTCTCTCAGAGATGTTGTGGAGGAGCTGGTGTTGGACTGGGGTGTGCAAAGTTAAAAATCACACAGCACCAGGTTATAGTCCAACAGGTTTATTTGGAAGCACTAGCTTTCGGAACGCTTCTCCTTTGGTCCAACTCGTCCATGCTGACTAGATATTCTACATTAATCCAGTCCCATTTGTCAGCACTTGGCACATATCCCTCCAGACCCTTCCTGTTCATATACCCATCCAGATGCCTTTTAAATGCTGTAATTGTACCAGCCTCCACCACTTCCTCTGGCAGCTCATTCCATACACGGACCACTCTCTGTGTGAAAAACTTGCCCTTTAGGTCCCTTTGAAATCTTTCCCCTCTCATCTTAGACTTCCAGACTACTCAGACCCCTTGGCATCATGGTAGCCCACAAACCCACCAACAGAGTTAAACAACGACTAATGAACCTAAGGATCCATTAGATGCCATCAGCAAAACTAATGCCATTTACAAGATACCATGCAAGAATGGTTAAAAACACTACATCAGGCAAACTAGCAGGAAACTTGCCACCAGGTACATGAACACCAACTGGCCACTAAAAGATGTGACCCACTCTCACTAGTTTCCATACATACAGACGAAGAAGGACACTACTTTGACTGGGACAACATACACATCCTAGGACAGGCAAAACAAAGCCACACACGGAAATGTTTAGAGGCACGGCTTTCCAACCAGAACTCCATCAATAAACACATCAACTTAGATCCCATCGACCTTCACTTGAAAGAAAGAACCTGAAATGATAACACCCACCTTAAGAAACCAAGACCTATAAATAGAGAGGCGGGACATACCACCAGTGCTTCACCAGAGACTCTCACTGATGATGTCATCCAGTCATGGTGATGAAATGTCTGAAAACAAACCTTCCAGTTCAGCGAGCTAGCGTACAGACCTACCATCAACCTGAGCTACAAATCTTCTCAAAAATTGCTAAGCTGTGCCCTCTCATTTTGGACTCTCCTACCATGGGGAAAAGACTTTGTCTATTGACCCTATCCATGCCCCTCATGATTTTGTAAACCTCTATAAGGTCACCCCTCAGCTTCCGATGCTCCAGGGAAAACAGTCCCAGCCTGTTCAGCTTCCCCCTGTAGCCCAAACCCTCCAATCCTGGCAACATCCTTGTAAATCTTTTCTGAACCCTTTCAAGTTTCACAACATCTCCCCTATAGCACTTCTGTGATTTCCAGCTGCCAACTCCTCACAGATTTGCTCTTGATTTTGAAAACAAATTTCGTGTGTGAATTCGCGAACTTGTGAGTCAGTTTGTGTTTTAAAATGTCTCCCCAGTTTCTCAGACCTGAGGCTACTTCCCCTTGCGTGTCATGGGACTGGTTTTGATGATGGGGCACATCCTTTTTGCAAAGCAAGCATTCCATAGCTTCCTCTTCCACTCACATCTCAAACCACATGCCCATAGGTCACACACACAGCCCCAGCAGCCTGATCTAGTGACCCTGCAACTGATTCATTCAATCACAGACTTGTACTTAACCCATTACCCTAATCCCGTGCTTGGTCGTTAAGTAGGGTTCTTCTTCCCAATTTGCCCCAATTTCTGTCGCTCTGCCATTGTCTTCTGGGGCCCCTAAGGCAGGGATTCGCAGAGTTATTTTCCCATTGGGACTCCATTCCATGTCTTCGAAATTGATGCAATACTATGGAGCGTGGAGAGCCAGGAGTGGGGATTTCTTAAAAGAGGGTGTCTCTGACTTGGCCCAGGGGTTTGAGAGTCAACCACATCGCTGTGGGTCTGGAGTGACAGGTAGGCCAGACCAAGTAAGGATGGCAGATTTCCTTCCCGACCGGACATTAGTGAACCAGCTGGGTTTTCCAACAATCGATGATGGACCATGATCATCATTAGATTCTTAATTCCAGAATCTTTATTGAATTCTAATTCTACCATCTGCCATGGCGGGAATTGAACCCAGCTTCCCAGAACATTCCACGGGAAATACAGGCCAGCAATAATCATAATAGTAATAATAACAATAATAACCCAGGAGAATTCTACCCTTGCCACTCCAGGTGGCTCCTATTTCAAGGACTGCAATTTCCCCTCCCATGTGGTCAACAATGCCCTCCAGCGCATCGCCACTTGCCACACTTTGAACTCACCCCGTAACCGCAACAACAGAACACCCCCTGGTCCTCACCTCCCACCCCACTAATCGCCAGATACAATGTGTTATCCTCCACCAATTCCGCCACCTACAATCAGACCCCACCACCAGAGATATATTTCCCTCCCCAATCAGCATTCCGCAGAGACCACTCCCTCCGTGACTCTCTTGTTAGGCCCACTCCCAGTCACCAACCCACCCTCCAGTCCTGGCACCTTCCCTTGCCACCGCAAGAGGTATAAAACCTGCCCATACCTCCCCCCTCATCTCCATCCAAGGCCCCAGAGGATCCTTCCACAGCTGGTAGAGATTTTCCTGCATATCCACTGACCTCATCTACTGTGTCCATTTCTCTGGATGTGATCCCCTCCACACTGGGGAGACAGGATGCCAACCCGCGGATGGTTTCAGAGAACATCTCTGGGACACACGCACCAAACATCCCCACTGCCCTGTGACCAACCACTTCAACTCCCCCTCCCACTCCCCCAAGGACATGCAAGTCCTGGGCCTCCTCTACCGCCAAATCCAAGCCACCCGACGCCTGGAGGAAGAACGCCTCATCTTCTGCCTTCGGACCCTCCAACCACACAGGATCAATTGTCAATTTCACCTGTTTCCTCATCTCCCCTCCCCCCCCAACCTCATCTCAGATCCAACCCTCCAACTCAGCACCATCCCCTTGACCTGTCCAGTTTCCTTCCCACCAATCTGCTTCACCCTTCCCCACCCACCTATCACAATTCCCTCCCACCTGCATCTACCTATCGCCTTCCCAGTTACTTTCCCCACAGCCCCACCCTCCTATTTATCTCTCAGCCCCCTTCCCCACTGCTGCCCCCTCCACATTCGTAACGAAGGGCTTATACCTAAAACGTCAACTCTTGTGGGTTACTCTTCAGAGGGTCGGTGTGGACTTGTTGGGCCGAAGGGCCTGTTTCCATACTGTAGGGAATCTAATCTAAAAAAAATCCTGCTCCCCGGATGCTGCCTGACCTGCTGTGTTTTTCCAGTGCCACGCGTTTCCACTCTGACTCTCCAGCCTTTTGCCTTCCTCACTGTCTGTCAGTGTCTGTGGAAGTGTGTTGATATTTCTTTTTGAAACATCAAGACTCATTCCACTGAAGATGGGACTGAATAAATTATGGCTAATGTGTGGAAGTTGGCTTAGCAGAGTAAAGAGATGAATATTTATCTAAATGCATTGTCTACCGCACTGCTCCCCCCACTCCAACTTTAAGCTACATCAGGAGAGCATACATTGAACTCTGACATTACGGTTTGATGAGGGAACAGCGGCAGTGTGTACCATCTACAAGATGCACGACAGAAATTCACCAAAGATCCTTCGACCGACCCACGGTCACTTCCATGTAGAAGGACAAAGGGCAGCAGATACATGAGAACACCACACCCTGTAACTTCCCTTCCCATCCTGAGTTGGAAATATCAGTTCCTTCAGCATCATTAGGTCAAAATCCTGGAAAGTACCATTTTAAGGGCTTTTTTAAAAAAGTTCATTCACAGGATAAGGGTGTCAATAGCTAGGTCAGCATTTAATACCTATCCCTAATTGTTAAGAGTCAATCCCATCGCTGTGGGTCTGGAGTCACGTGTAGGCCCGACCAAGTAAGGATGGCAGTATCCTTTCCTAAAGGACATTATTGAACCAGATGGATTTTCGAGGAGAAAGTGAGGTCTGCAGATGCTGGAGATCAGAGCTGAAAATGTGTTGCTGGAAAAGCGCAGCAGGTCAGGCCAGCATCCAAGGAACAGGAGAATCGACATTTCGGGCATAAGCCCTTCTTCAGGAATGAGGAAAGTGTGTCCAGCAGGCTAAGATAAAAGGTAGGGAGGAGGGACTTGGGGGAGGGGCGTTGGAAATGTGATAGGTGGAAGGAGGTCAAGGTGAGGGTGATAG
>NC_057750.1:7216219-7229420 GCF_004010195.1 Chiloscyllium plagiosum | reverse complement strand
CCCCACCCCCCTCCGGCCTATCACCCTCATCTTGACCTCCTTCCACCTATCACATTTCCAACGCCCCTCCCCCAAGTCCCTCCTCCCTACCTTTTATCTTAGCCTGCTGGACACACTTTCCTCATTCCTGAAGAAGGGCTTATGCCCGAAACGTCGATTCTCCTGTTCCTTGGATGCTGCCTGACCTGCTGCGCTTTTCCAGCAACACATTTTCAGCCCAGATGGATTTTCCCCAACTATGGATTCATGGTCATCATTAGATCCTTAATTCCAGATTTTTATTGAATCCAAATTGTCTATCATAGAGCAGATTTGAACTCGGGTCCTTGGGACTTGTGCTGAGTTTCTTTATTAACAGCCCAGTGACAATACCACTCGACCATAGCGTCACCTCAATGATGTGGAACTGTAGGAGAAGTGGACAGAGGCTCAGTTGTAACTTTCAAAACAGAATTGGACAAGTATTTGAATATCATTTATAAGTCATACAGCACGGAAACAGACCCTTCTGTCCAACCAGTCCATGCCGACCATAATCCCAAACTAAACTAGGCCCACCTGCCTGCTCCTGGCCCATATCCCTCCAAACCTTTCCCCTTCATGAACTTATCCAGATGTCCTTTAAACGATGTAACTGTACCTCACCAGAGCTCAGGTGAGAGGAGAGACTGAGAAGGAGAGCCCTTCATGGTAACCCTAGCTGGTGCAGGAATTGACCCTGCATTACTGGTATCATGTTGCAAACCAGCAGTCTATCCAACTGAACTAACCAACACCCATCATGTTACGATACAATGATAACAGTAATGTGCATTTCTGTAGCACCCTTACCATGGTTTCTCAGTGCCATCTTTGTAATGTCCTCCACCCCCCATATTGCAAGATCCCACCCTTTTGATCATCCCATCATTTTTATCACTCTGCCAGTGGTGGCCGTGCCTCTTACTACCTGGAACCTAAATTCTGGAATCCTCCTCCCCAAAACCCTCTGCCTACCCCCTCCTCTCTCCCCTCCCCAAAACCCTCCGTCTCCCCCCTTCCTCTCTCCATTCCCCTTAAACCGTTCTGTCTCAACCTGCTCTCTTCTAAGGTCTAACTGACCTTCTTGGCACGTTCACAAGTGGTTTGGAGTCAAGCCTGCACCACCCTCCTGTGAAACTCGCGGTTGGGGGAGGGTGGGGGTGGAGTGTTTAATTCTGTGCAAAGCTGCGCTATGCAAATCCAAATCTTCAATGTTACTGTTGTGGCAATTAGAGCATTAATAAGTGAAAATTAACATGTCAGAAGGTGTCAGGTCAGATGACTTATACATTCCGAATGGAATCAGTAATGTCACAGCGCCTGGATGTGGGTGTACTGATAAATGTGAAGATCGAATTTGTAGATCTATTACTGGGTGACTCATAAAGTCAGTCTACAATGGGATGGCACCTCAGCCCTCCCAGAGTTAGAATTTGTAGAGGGATTGCAGAAAAGATACTGACAGATAAGATCTGCTACAGAACCACTGCCACACGTAGGTACCATTCATTAATTTGTTTTGTTATTTATTGACACAGTCTGAATTTGGCAGTTTACTTTCAAGGCCTGAGGATATATTTTCCAAGCGGTCAGTTGACATGAGAGAGGAGGAGAGCGTGAACAAAGAAACAACAAATTAAAAAAAAAGAGAAAGAGAGAGAGGGAAAAGAAGCAGGGGTTGTGGGGTGACAGAAAGAAACATATTAGAATAGATTCCCTACAGTATGGAAACAGGCCCTTCGGCCCAACAACTCCACACTGACCCTCCAAAAATTAACCCACCCAGATCCATTCCCCTACCCTATATTTACCCCGAGGCTGGAATTGAACCTGGGTCTCTGGTGCTGTAGAGTGCTAACCACTTAGCCACCGTACCGCCCCCTGGAAACAGGCCCTTTGATGAGTAACCCACCCAGACCCATTCCCCCACCCGATATTTACCCCTGACTAATTTCCTAACACTATGGACAATTTAGCATGGCCCATTCACCTGACCTGCACATCTTTGGACTGTGGGAGGAAACCCACGGAGAGAATGTGCAAACTCCACACAGACAGTCACCCGAGGCTGGAATTAAACCCAGGTCCCTGGCGTATTAGGCAGCAGTGCTAACCACTGAGCCACCGTGCCACCCAAAAGATTGAGAGAGAGAGACAATGTGTGAAAAACAAAGGGAAGATGTGAGAGGTAGAAATTAAACGGAAAGCAATAGGGGATCTTCTTTACTCCTTCGTTTCTCTCTTTAAATATTTCCTGTTTCTTTTTCTTAATTGCTGTCTCTCTCTTTTCGTGTCCTCCACCTCCTTTGCTGTTTTTCACATTCTCTCCCTCTGTTTCCTTTATCTATCTGTCTCTTTCAGTCTCTCCCCTCCAAAAGATAGGTAATAGATTATAAACCCGTTTCTATCCCTTTAATTTCACGCTGTCCCTTCTTTCATAGAGAGTCATAGAGATGTACAGCATGGAAACAGACCCTTCGGTCCGACCTGTCCATGCCGACCAGATATCCCAACCCAATCTAGTCCCACCTGCCAGCACCCGGCCCATATCCCTCCAAACCCTTCCTATTCATGTACCCATCCAGATGTCTCTTAAATGTTGCGATTGTACCAGCCCCCACCACATCCTCTGGCAGCTCATTCCATACACGTACCACCCTCTGTGTCCCATATTGTCTTTCACACTCTCTCCCTCTCTCAGTCTTTTCCAGCTTTTCTCTTCTCTCTTTTGGTCACTTTCTTTCACACTCTCTCCTTCTCTGTCTTTTCCAGTTTTCCTCTGCTCTCCCTCTCTGTCACCCACCATCTTTCACACTCTCTCCCTCTCTCAGTCTTTCCCAGTTTCTCTCTCTCTGTCTCTCTCACTTTCCAAATTTCGCACATTCTCCTTCTCTGTCTTTCCCAATGTCCTTCTTTTCTCTCTCTCTGTCGCCTTTCATCTTTCACACACTATCTCTCTCTTTCTGCCTTCCTTTACTCGCTCTTTCTCTCTCTCACTCTTTATTCAACTTCTTTTTAATTTCTCCTTCTCACACTGCCTTTCTCTTTCTGTTTTTTTCCCCCCTGGATCTCCCCATTTCTCTTTTTAACTGCCTTGCTTGTCTTTCACTTGTGTACTGTGGGGCTGCACTTCCAGTGTGCTTAATGGGATTTTGCAAATGGTAGCTACATAAATGTAAGCTCTTTGTTTTGCTTTGCACTTGGCCCACCTGACATTTGCAGAGCCACTGGGACCTCGTCTCGAACGTAGCATCACCGAGCAATGTACGTCATACCGCAAAAGTGTGACATTTGTTATAAATAGAACTCACGAGCTTTAATGAACAGAAGTAATCAAAACAGGATGTCAAGCTAAACCTGCAGAAAAGCCAACAAGAGGAATTTCAGTTTCAGTCTACTCCACGTAACTAAACTTACACTCTGCCTTTGTCTATTCAAACTGATCAGTGCATCAAATATTTTCCAATTTCATCTGCTGACTTTCTGTAGAAGGCAAATCGGGAAAGTACAATTTGTTGCACTCCCGTACGAAAATGATTTTACCGTTGACCAGGAGCTGAACTGGACCAGCCATTTAGACTGTGCTCTGGTGATGCAGATCTATTGCTGCACTGGCTATCCCTGGTTCAAATCCCACCTGCTTCCACAGCTGTGTGGGAATATTGTGCTTACAAAGACTGGGAATACTGCGGTGAGTAACTCACCTTCCCAAAGCCTGTCAACCATGTACAAGGCGGGAGTGGGATGGGTTACTCCCCACTTGCCCTGGAAGCTCAAAACCACTCAGGATAAAGCAGCCAGTTTAGAGAGTCATACAGCATGGAAACAGACCCTTTGGTCCAACTCTGCATGACCACCAAGTTTCCCAAGCTAAACTAGTCCTGCCTATCTGTGCACAGGTCAATCTAAACCTTTCCTACCCAAATGTCTTTTAAATGTTGTAACTGTGCTTGTATCCACCACTTCCTTTGGCCGTTCATTCCACACACGACCCACCCTCTGTGTGAAAACGTTGCCCCCAGGGCCCCTTTTAAATCTTTCCCCTCCAACCTTAAAATTACACCCTCCAGTTTTAAACTCTCCTACCCTGAAAAAAGTCCCAGCCTATGTAGCCTTTCCTTATAACCCAAATCTTCCAATCCCGGCAACATCATGATAAATCCTCTCTGAGCCCTCACCAATTTAATAATATCTTTCCTGTAGCAGGGTGACCAGAACTGTACACAGTACTCCAAAAATGGCCTCACCAACATACTGTACGACCACAACATGACGTCCCAATGGTCTGAGCAATGAAGGCAAGCATGCTAAATGCCTTCTTAAACACACTATCTATATATGACGCAACTTTTAAAAAAATATGTACTTGAGCCCCCAGGTCTCTCTGTTCTACAACACTATCCAAGGCCCTCCCATTAACTGTGTAGGTCCTGCCCTTGTTCGTTTTACCAAAATTCAATATTTTGTATTATCCAAGTAAAACTCCTCAGCCCACTTGGCCCAATTGATCAAGATCCATTTGAAATCTTAGATAACGTTCTTCGCTGTCCACTATACCACCAATTTTGGTGCCATCTACAAAGTTACTAACCATGCCTTCTGAATTCTCATCCAAACCGTTTATATAAACAGGGAGAAAGTGAGGGCTGCAGATGCTGGAGATCAGAGCTGAAAATGTGTTGCTGGAAAAGCGCAGCAGGTCAGGCAGCATCCGAGGAGCAGGAGAATCGACGTTTCGGGCATAAGCCTGAAGAAGGGCTTATGCCCGAAACGTCGATTCTCCGGTTCCTCGGATGCTGCCTGACCTGCTGCGCTTTTCCAGCAACACATTTTCAGCGTTTATATAAACGACAAGCAACAGTGGACCCAGCACCAATCCCTGCAGAGCACCTCTGGTCAGAGGCCTCCAGCCTGAAAAACAACCCTCCACCACCACCCTCTGGCTCTAACGTCAAGCCAATTTTTTTATCCAATTGGCAAGCTCTGCCTGAATGCCATGTGATCGCACATTACTACATCCTTCCGCCATGTAGAGGAGAATGACTGCGTTTCAGAGAACACTCTGCCTCAGACAGTGATGAAGTAGGGCCACTGAATAGTTTTAAGTCCGATGTCAATAGATGCCCTTGCCTTACAAGAATCGATGGTTATTGGTGGGAAAGTAGGAATATGGAATTTGAAACACAAGTAGATCTTACTGAATTGCAGAGCAGTTGAGAGTTAACCACGTCTCCTCTTATTCTGCTTGAGTGACACCACATTCACAAGCATCCACGCGCTCCACCCTCGATGCTCAGTAGCAGCAGTGTGTACCATCTACAAGGTGCGCTGCAGAATTCACCAAAGATCCTCAGACAGCACCTTACACACGCACAACCACTTCCGTATAGAAGGACACATGGGAACACCACCCCCTGCAAGTTCCCCTCCGAGTCACTCACTATCCTGATTTGGAAATACATCACTGTCCCTTCAGTGTCGCTGGGTCAAAATGCTGGAATTCCCTCCCTAAGAGCATTGTGAGTATTCCGACAGCACATGGACCTCAACAGCTCAAGAAGGCAGCTCAACACCACCTTCTGAAGGGACAGTTAGGGACGGACAATAAACGCTGGCCCAGCCAGCAATGCCCTCTACCTGTGAACTAGTACGTTTAAAAAACTCTACCGGAGAGATGGGCTGAATGGCCTATTTCAGTGCTGTACAATTCTACTATTTCAGGCTGGTTATTGGTGAAAATGTTACACCCACGAAATCTCTTTTCAAACACCCCACTGTGTGACTTGAAGAGCTGGAGGAGATACTCTGAGGGGGAGAAATAACATTCCGAACAGTCGGAAATGAGGAGGTGAAACGGGTGGGAGACCAAAGGTTATGTAGTTCGAAGAAAAGCTTAAAAAGGGCATGAAAGAGAAAAGAGAAATGGTTCAGGGTCAACTCCTACCATCCACAGTCGGGGAGGGTCAGAGGTTCAGTGCTTCATTGCTGGCTGGTGCTGAAACAGGCCATTCGGCCCAACTTCCCTATGCTGGTGTTTATGCTCCACACATGGTGTTTGAAAAGAGATTTCGTGGGTGCAACAATATCACCAATAACCAGCCTCCACCACTTCCTCTGGCAGCCCATTCCATACATGTACCACCCTCTGCACGAAAAAGTTGCCCTTTAGGTCCTTTTTATATCTTTTCCCCTCTCACCCTAAACCTAAGCCCTCTAGTTCTGGACTCCCCCACCCCAGGGAAAAGACCTTGTCTAACTTCCACAAGTGGAGACATCTTCTCACGCTCTACCCTATCGCCCATTTCCAGAGACAGCATGGAAGGAGGAGGCCACTCTGCCCATCGTCCTCGTGACAGTCTACAAAGATTTTTTTAAAAATTATACCTGGGATGTGGGTGTCGGTGACTGGGCCAACGTTTATTACCCAGAGGGCAGTTTAATTGCTGTGGGTCTGGAGTCACATGTAGGCCAGACCAGGTAAGGATGGCAGATTTATTTCTCTAAAGGACATTAGTGAACCCTGGTGGATTTTTTCCAACAATTGACAATGGATTCATGATCATCATTAGATTCTTAATTCCAGATTTCTATTGAATTCAAACTTCACCATCTGTCCTGGTGGGATCCTAACCTGGTTCCCCAGAACATTGTCTGATTTAGATTTAGATTTTATTGCCTCAAGTACAGAAGTAAGTGAAAAGTGTCTAATGTCACCACACATGGCACCATCTTAGGTACAAAGGATCAAAAAATGTATGTTTAGTCCAGT
Organism: Chiloscyllium plagiosum; assembly: GCF_004010195.1. NCBI lineage: Eukaryota > Metazoa > Chordata > Chondrichthyes > Orectolobiformes > Hemiscylliidae > Chiloscyllium > Chiloscyllium plagiosum. Next base: position 7,222,630 of record NC_057750.1, on the reverse strand, counting down.
AAGAGAAACAGAGTTAAAAGGTTAATCATTACCTTCATAAACTAAGTTGACAAATAAAGAAATAAGATAATAGTTAACACAGAAGTTTTTCTCAATTTAAACTGGAAACATTAAGAAATAAAGTTAAAAGTTCAACAGTCTTTGATGAGTCCTCCACTTAGCTCGCGCTCTGGGAGATCTCAGCTGCCTGTTCTTGATGCCACCTCCCACAGATACCAGGGGAGCTCCCCCACCGCTCGCCCTTCCCATGTTGGGCCTCCGTGCCATTGTTGCTGCTGAAGCTGCCGTCTGTCCCGGTGCCTCAGGAACATGCCCAGGCAGGACCCACTCATATGCCGAGCCGAGGAATCGCTACAAGCCGCTGAGAGACCAGGCCGCGACACGCCAAGAGCTGCCGAGATACAACCGCAAGAGACCAGGCCGAGATACTACGACAAGAAGCTGCTGAGAAACGAGGCTGAGAACAGCCAAGAACCATCGAGAGACCAGGCTGAAACGCTAATACAAACCACTGGTCAAGAGCCACTAGGAGACCAGGCCGAGACACCATCGCAAGCAGCCAAGAGATCGGACCGAGATACTACAACAAGCTGCCGAGAGATCAGGCCAAGACCTGCCAAGAGCCAGCGAGAGACCAGGCTGAAATATTATCACAAACCACTGGGAGACCAGTCCGAGATCCGCAGAGACACTGGGCCGAGACACCATCACAGCTGCTGAGAGACTGGGCCAAGACCTGCCATTAGACCAGGCTAGCACCTGCCAAGAGTCACCGAGAGACCAGACCAAGACACCACCACAAGCTGCTGAGAGAGAGAGAGACTGGGCCGAGATACCGCTGTGGGAGCCTTGCCGGGTCAGCTCTGAGGCCGGGAAGAAATGGAGTCAGAGTGGACTGGGAGGCTGCCAGACCTGAATTGGATTAACAGTCCAGCAACAATGCCACTAGGCCATCACCTCCCAAGATGCTTTTAAACAACAGTTGCTAGGGATTACATGGTCGATAAGGTGTGGAGCGACACCTGAGGAGCAAGAGAGTTGGCGTTTTGGGCTTAACCCTTCATCTACATGGTCACCAGTAAGTTAACTCCTCACTCCAGAGTTCTGTTGAATTCTAAGGTTGCCCTCCACCATGATGGGATTTAAATCCAGGGTCACAGAATATTAGGCCATTCAGCCCATCATCTAAGTACTAACTCTCTGAATGACTTTTAGGCTGATTGATATTCTCTTCCTTTTTCTCCATCCCCTTGCATGTTGCTTTTATTGAAGTAATCATCTGATCAGGTTTGAGCTCAGGATTATAGTCCAGTGATATAACCACCAGCACCAATCCCATTTACCAGCTGTGAGTGGGTGTGCCCACACCATATGGATTGTTATAGCAAAGATATTATTAAAGGGTTCAGAAAGGATTTACGAGGATGTTGCTGTGGCTGGAGGGTTTGAGTTACAGGGAGAGGCTGAACAGGCTGGGGCTGTTTTTCCTGGAGCGTCGGAGGCTGAGGGGTGACCTAATAGAGGTTTATAAAATCATGAGGGGCATGGATAAGGTAACTAGACAAAGTCTTTTCCCTGGGGTGGGGGAGTCCAAAACTAGAGGGTGTAGGTTTAAGGTGAGAGGGGAAATATTTAGAAGGGACTGAAGGGGTAACCTTTCACCCAGAGGGTGGTGCGTGTATTGAATGAGCTGCCAGAGGAAGTGGTGGAGGCATTTGGATGGGTATATGAATAGGAAGGGTTTGGAGGGATATGGGCCAGGTGCTGGCAAATGGGACTAGATTAGTTTAGGATATCGGGTCAGCTTGGACGAGTTGGACCGAAGGGTCTGTTTCCGTGCTGTATGACTCAATGGCCCGATATGATAAAACTCCCACCCTCACCCAACCTGCCAACTGGGTGCCAGTAGATTCTGAACATTTTGCACAATATGGACACCACATTATAGAGCGGACTGTGTCACCCACAGTGAGGATATCACATAGACTGAGCCAGGAATTCACAACTGTGGCTGAAGAGGGATAGGATCAAGATCCTAGGGTCATTTTGAACTTAGCGAGAAGACTGAAAGAAACTAATTGAAGGGTCACGTTGGCGTGAACTTAAATTTCTTTTTTAATTCACCAGTGGGACGTGGGCATGACTGGCTGGACTGACATTTATTGCCCGTCTTGAGTTGCCACTTGAGTACAGAATAATGACACATTTGAGCGGACAGCGATGGGAGGTTAATTTAAAATTGGCGACGGATGGGAGGGAAGAGGAGAAATTTCCCCACACATTGGCTTGTTGGAGAGCAGAGGTATGCAACACAGAAATGCCCCACTTGGCCCATCGTGCCCATGCTGGAATGCTTTGCTACAATCAGTGGCTGAGGCAGAGACCAATACACCCCTTTAAACAAAACAGATGTACCTTTGTTTAGCAAACATAGGAACTAAGGTAGGCCATTCAGCCCATCGAACCTCCCCTGCCCATTGAATTCGACCATGTCTGGTGGTCTATCTCAATGCCATTTTCCTGCACTATCTCCTTGATGGTATCAATCTTCACAAACCTGTTATGGAATTGAGTCAGAGAGTCATACAGCACGGAAACAGACCCTTCAGTCCAACCAGTCCATGCAAACCCATAATCCCAAGCTACACCAGTCCCACCTGCCTGCACTTGGCCCAAATCCCTCCAGACCTTTCCTACTTACATACTTATCCAAATGTCTTTTAAATGTTTTAACACTACCCACATCCACCACTTCCTCTGGCAGCTCATTCCACACACAGATCACTCTCTGCATAAAAACAACTGACCCCCCCCCCCCCCCCCCCCAACCATGTCTCTTTTAAATCTCTCTCCTCTCACCTTAAAAGTATGCCCCAGTCTTGAAATCCCCCACCCTGGGGAAACGATACCTGCCATTCACCTTATCCATGCCCCTCATGATTTTATAAACCTCTATTAGGTCACCCCCTCAACCTCCCACGCTCCAGTGAAAATGCCCCGGCCTATACAGCCTGTATTTACTTTTTTTCTCTTTTTTTTTAATCTTTATTCAATTTCCACCACCAGGAAGATAGGAAAACACACGAGTGGCCACTGACAAGCAGTGCCCTTCACATCAAAGGGCAATGCTGTGATCAAAAAATGAAGGGGAGGGCAGGGGTTAAATCAAAATAGAGTTGGAGGGGGAAATAATGCACTCCACTCCCTGCGGCGCCCACCTCTCCCTGAACAACTCCAGGGTGTTGGTCGACACCGCGTGCTCCTTCTCCAAGGACACCCGGGCCCTAATGTAACCGCGGAGGAGGGGCAGGCAGTCGGCCCTAACGATCCCCTCCACGGCCCGCTGCCTGGACCTGTTAATGGCCAGTTTGGCCAGGCCCAGGAGCAGACCCACGAGGAGGTCTTTAGACCTGCCCTCGCTCCTCCGTACCGGGTGCCCAAAGATCAGGAGCGTGGGGCTGAAGTGCAACCAAAGGCAGAGGAGGAGGTTTTTAAGAAAATCAAAAAGGGAGTGCAAACGCCCACACCCAATATATACGTGGTCCACGGACTCCACAGAGCCACAGAACAAGCAGTTGGGCTGGGGGTCCGTGAACCACCGCAATCTGCAGTTGCAGGGGACTGCCGTATGCAGCACCCTCCACCCCAGATCCCTGAGAGAAAGGGGGAGGACTCCCGCGTAGAGAGTCCTCCACTGGGGATCCCCACCGCCCGGTGGCAAATGGGCACGCCAAGGCGTGTCCGGACGGTAGATGAGGGAGAAGAGGTGGACGGTGTGCAGCAGCAGTCTATACAGGGCCCGCCTTTTACAGCCTCTCTTTATAATGGAAAACCTCCATTCCCAGCAACATCCTGGAAATCTCTTCTGAACCCTCTACAGCTTAATAACATCCTTCCTACTGGATACTGTACTCCAGAAGAGGTCTCACCAACATCCTGTACAACCTCAACCTAACGTCCCAACCCCTATACTCAAAGATCTGAGCAATGAAGGCAAGCGTGCTAAAGGTCTTCTTAACCACCCTGTCTACCTGTGATGCAAACTTCAAAGAATTAAATACCTCAACCCCTAGATCCCTCTGTTCCACATCATTACCCAAGGCCCTAGTTTTAATTGTATAATTCAGCCTTGTTTGATTTATCAAATTGTCAATCTCTGACTTGAACCTGACCAATATCTGAGCCCTCTCGGGTAGACAATTCCAAAGACCCACCACCCTCTGAGTGAACAAATTCTTCTTGGCTGTGATCTTAAATGACCAATCCCTGTCCTGAGATGAAGTCCCCTGGTTTTAGCTGTATCAGCCACAGGTAACAACATCTTCACATCTGCCCTGGAAGGTTTCTGTTGGTTCTTTGAACTTCTAGGGAATATTTCCTCAGATATTTGCTCAATATCTCTTAGCAGGGCAAGATCACCAATTCAGAAATCCCAGCGGGTGTTAATGCCATTAGCATGCTCTCATTGTGACAACTGATCGGCATGGGCGTCTCTTGGCCCAGCATGGTGTCCTCTCAGCCCGCGGTGTGGTGGTCTCCTGGCTCATTCTGGGTGGTCTCCCAACCTGATCTGGTGGTCTTCCAGCCTGATGTGGCGGTCTCTCACCCTGGTGTAATGGTCTCCCAGCTCACGGTGGTGGTCTCCAAGCCCTGTATGGTGGTCTTCCAGCTGATGTGGTGGTTTCCCAGCTTGGTGTGGTGGTCTCTTGGCCTGGTGTGGTGGTCTCTCGGCCTGGTGTGGTGGTCTCGGCCTGGTATGGTGGTCTCCAAGCCCAATGTGGTGGTCTCAGCCTGGTGTGGTGGTCTCTTGGCCTGGTCTGGTGGTCTCCTAGCCCTGTGTGGTAGTCCCTCAGCCTGGTGTGGTGGTCCCTCAGCCTGGTGTGGTTGTCTCCCAGCCCTGCCTGGCAATCTCCCAGCCCGGCCTGGCCTCAGCATGGACATTCTGGCCTGGAGGTGATTCCATCGGACACTGCGTGGGGAAGTGGCAAGCTCTGAGAAAACCTAGGAGTTGGAGTAGGCCATTCAGCCCCTCCAGTCTGTTTCACCATCCAATAAAATCTCAGCAGATCTAACTGTAATCTCAAATCACAAAGTGAGGCGATGGCCTGGACTATTTATCCAGAGACCCAGGGAACCTTCCAGGTTTGAATCCTGCCAGGGCAGATGGTGGAATTTGAATTCAAATTTGAAAACAAAATCTGGAACTACAAGTCTAAGGATAGCCGTGACTCCATTGTCAGAAATCCCACCTGGTTCCCTAATGTCCTTTAGGGAGGGAAATCTGCCACCCTTACCCAGTCTGGCCTACATGTGACTCCAGACCCACAGCAATGGGGTCGACTTTTAAACTACCCTCTGCCTGGGCAATACATTCTGGCCTAGCCAAAGATGCCCTCATTCTGCAAGTGAGTTTAAGAAATGTCTTTATTCCTGGATACCCTACTTGCTTAACAAGAATATGTAGTGGGCAGCACGGTGGCACAGTGGTTAGCACTGCTGCCTCACAGCGCCAGAGACCTGGGTTCAATTCTCACCTCAGGTGTCTGACTGTGTGGAGTTTGCACATTCTCCCCGTGTCTGCGTGGGTTTGCTCCAGTTTCCTCCCAATCCAAAAATGTGCAGGTTAGGTGAATTGGCCACGCTAAATTGCCCGTAGTGTTAGGTGAAGGGGTAAATGTAGGGGAATGGGTTTGGGTAGGTGTGCTTTGGCAGACTGGTTGGGCCGAAGGGCCTGTCTCCCCCCTGTAAGTAATCTAAAAAAAATATATCCGCCTTAAAAAATATTCATTTTTCACCACCTTTTCAGGAAGAAATCTCCAGGGTCTAGTGATTCTGTGCGAGAAATATTCACCTCTTCTGTCTTTTAAATGCGTCAGTTCTACGTTCTCTCACAAGAGGAACCATCCTTCCCACATTCACCCGGTCAAGTCCCCCACAGGATCCTTGATGTTTCAATTCAGTCACTTCCACCTCTTCCAAATTCCAGAGGATACAAAACGAATCTGCTCATCGAAGATATTAGTGGAGGACCCCTACTCTGAGGACGGTTCAGTGGTCAGCACTGCTACCTCACAGCGCTAGGGGCCCAGGTTCGATCCCAGCCTCGGGTGTCTGTCTGTGTGGAGTTTGCACATTCTCCCTGTGTCTGTGTGGGTTTCCTCCAGGTGCTCCAGTTTCCTCCCACAGTCCAAAAGATGTGCAGGAGAAAGTGAGGACTGCAGATGCTGGAGATCAGAGCTGAAAATGTGTTGCTGGAAAAGCGCAGTAGGTCAGGCAGCATCCAAGGAACAGGAGAATCGACGTTTCGGGCATAAGCCCTTCTTCAGGAATGAGGAAACTGTATCCAGCAGGCTAAGATAAAAGGTAGGGAGGAGGGACTTGGGGGAGGGGTGTTGGAAATGCGATAGGTGG
>NC_057750.1:7189200-7215776 GCF_004010195.1 Chiloscyllium plagiosum | reverse complement strand
TGAGGGATTTGACTGAGACAAGGTGGGGGGAGGGGAAATGAGGAAATTGAAGAAATCTGAGTTCATCCCTTGTGGTTGGAGGGTTCCTAGGCGGAAGATGAGGCGCTCTTCCTCCAACCGTCGTGTTGCTATGGTCAGGGTGGATGGGTCATGGGGAATACAGGGTAAGGAGTTGGTGGGTTTGGGTGGAATGCCCTTCGTAGGGTTGGCATGGACTTGATGGGCTGAATGGCCTGCTTCCACACTGTAGGGGTTGTATGACCCTTCTAAATTCCAGAGGCTGCCATGTTGGTAAAGCAATGGCTGAGTGGTATTATCGTTGAGATTTTAATCCTGAGACCCTAGACATGTTCTGGGCAGCTGGGTTCAAATTCTGCCATGGTCAATGGTGAAATTTGAATTCAATTTTTTAAAAATCTGAAAGTAAGTGTCCAGTGATGATTATGAATCCATTGTCGATTGTCAGAACAACCCCCATGTGGGTCACTAATGTCCTTTAGGGAAGCAATCTGCCATCCTTACCTAGTCTGGCCTACATGTGACTCCAGACCCACAGCAATGGGGTTGGCTCTTAAACTGCCCTCTGGGGCAATTAGGGATGGGCAATAAATGTTGGGCCTAGCCAGAGTGGCCTTCATCGCATACCTGAATTTTAAAAATGTCTTACGAACATTTTTTCATAAGACAATTTGCTCACTCCAGGTATTAGTTGAGTAAACCTGCTTGAGTGATCTCTGTTTATTTTACATTCTCCCTGAGAGAACTAACATGGAAACATGGAGGTAGGCCATTCAGCCCATCTATCCAGCTCTGCCCAAAGAAGGTAGACAGTACACAGTACCCCCGATGCCAGAGAACCGTGCAGTACCTCAACTCATCGTCTGCCTCTAAAGCTGGCTGTTCTTGAACCTCACCGGGTGTCAGTAAGCTCAGAGTTAACCGCATTTGGTGATGAGGGAAGATATGGAACTGTGGAGAGAAGGTTATTCAAAACAGCTGACTTAGAGGTGATGGGCAGAGCGATCTCCTCCTGTGATATGACCTTGTACCATTCAAATGAAAGAAATTGAGCTCAGATCAATATCTTCAGCAAAACCACTGAGAATCATTGTTCATCAAACCACAAACACCACCAAAACTGACAGAGTTCACCTTTCCTTCATTACCTTCCTCCCAAGTGCCTGTCGACTAATGCATGGGCAAGACAGTAAGGACTCTTCCTCATCTCTCACGGGATGTGGGGCATTGCCAGCTGGCCCATATGTATCATTCATCCCTAATTTCCCCTTGAAAAGATAGCATTGAGCTGCCAACTTGTATCACCGCAGTCCCACGTGGTGGAGGGACACCCATGGAGTGGAATGGTGGCTCAGTGGTTAGTACTGCTGCCTCAGGGTGTCAGGGTTTGTTTCCACCCTCGGGCAACTGTCTGTGTGGAGTTTGCATGTTCTCCCTGTGTCTGCGAAGGTTTCCTCCGGGTGCTCCGGTTTCCTCCCACAGTCCAAAGATGTGCAGGTCAGGGTGGATTGGCTGTGGGAAATTGCTCTGTAGTGCCCAAGGATGTGCAGGCTAGGTGGATTAGCCATGGTAAGTGCACAGGTAGAGTCGGGGGTGGGTCTGGATAAGCTGTACTTTGGCGGGGTGGTGCGTACTCGATGGGCCAAATGGCCTGCTTCCATATTGTAGTGATTCCATGGTGACGTTAGGGAGGGAATTCCAGGAACCTAATCCAGCGCCACTGAAGGGATGGATGATTATATTTCCAATTTGGGACAGTGAGTAACTTGGGGGAGAACTTGCAGGGGATGGTCCTTGTTCTTCTAGATGGTAGAGATTGTGGATTCGCAAAGGGGTATGGTATGATGCGACAGTGAATCTTATAGATGGTACACACTGCTGTGACTGTGCATCAGTGATGGAGGCAGTGAGGTCAACATATTAAACAATACAGTCCCACTGTCCCTCTGCTCTTTTCCCGTAAATGCTGAAAATGTGCCCTTTCAAATAGTTATCAAATTCCCTTTTGAAAGTTCCTGCTGATCCTGCCTCCTCTTTCGGGCAATGGGTTCCAGACCACATTTTGCTGAGTTCAACAGGAACACTGCTTCCCATCACCTCGGGATCCTTTTCCCAATCTGTCCTTTGACCCTCCTGCCCCTGGACACAGTCTCTCCCTGCTTACTGCACCAAAACCCTTCAAAAGGTTTGAACACCTCGCTCAAGCCCCCTCTTCACCTTCTCTACTTCACGGAGAACATCTGGAGTGTCCCACGGAACTGAATCGTTGGCAACAAATCATTGGCAAAACTTTAAAAGCTGAAGGTAAAGTGGGCTCAGCCGAGCAGGGCTAACAATAGCTGTGAAGCTGGAGAAGCGCAGGAGGCAGGACAGCATCTCAATATTGTGTGCAATTCTGGTCTCCCTCCTATCGGAAGGATGTTGTGAAACTTGAAAGGGTTCAGAAAAGATTTACAAGGATGTTGCTGTGGTTAGAGGGTTTGAACAAAAGGGAGAGGCTGAATAGGCTGGGGCTGTTTGCCTTGGAGCGTCGAAGGCTGAGGGGTGACCTTATACAGGTTCATAAAATCATGAGGGGCATGGGTAGGGTAAATACAGTAGCTTCCCACCCCCCAACCCCCAGTACCCGTGGGGCATATGTTCCAAGACCAACTGCAGAAGCCCAGAATTGAGGATATGAGCAAACCCATTCATTTATATGGAAAATGTACTTTCCCGGTAGCCCCCGGTCCCTGGTTCTGGAATGTTCCCTGTAATATGTTCGGGCTGCGGTAAACCGCAGGTAACTGAGACCATGGAAATCAACTCCGTGGATACAGTGGTCACCCTGTAGACAAAGTCTTTTCCCTGGGGTGGGGGAGTCCAGAACTAGAGGGCATAAGTTTAGGGTGAGTCATAGAGTCATAGAGATGTACAGCACGGAAACAGACCTTTCGGTCCAACCCGTCCATGCCGACCAGATATCCCAACCCAATCTAGTCCCACCTGCCAGCACCCAGCCCATATCCCTCCAAACCCTTCCTATTCATATACCCATCCAAATGCCTTTTAAATGTTGCAATTGTACCAGCCTCCACCACATCCTCTGGCAGCTCATTTCATACACGTACCACCCTCTGTGTGAAAAAGTTTCCCCTTAGGTCTCTTTTATATCTTTCCCCTCTCACCCTAAACCTATGCCCTCTAGTTCTGGACTGCCCGACTCCAGGGAAAAGACCTTGCCTATTTAGCCTATCCATGCCCCTCATAATTTTGTAAACCTCTATAAGGTCACCCCTCAGCCTCCGACGCTCCAGGGAAAACAGCCCCAGCCTGTTCAGCCTCTCCCTGTAGCTCAATCCTCCAACCCTGGTAACATCCTTGTAAATCTTTTCTGAACCCTTTCAAGTTTCACAACATCGCTATGATTCTATGACTATCTACTGACTCTTGCTTCCAGCATCTGCAGTCCTTACCGTATCCAAGTTACACATAGTCACTTGGTGGGACAGACTCTCAGGGTTACTGAAGTAAAGACGTTTTGTCACCATTTTTCTTCCAGCAATATTCAGGACGATTCACAAGAAGTCCCAATGTTACATGGAAGTCAGAGGTACATTGGGGTCTGCAGCATGGAAACAGGCCCTTCGGCCCAACTTGCTCGTGCTGTCCCATTTTCACAATTAAACTAGTCCCGTTTACCTCCATTTGGCCCATATCCTTCCATACCTATCCCATCCATCTACCTGTCTAAATGTTTCTTAAATTGTACTCGCCTCCACCACGACCTCTGGCAAGCTGCTCCAGACACTCACCACCCTCTGTATGACAAAAGTGGACCTTCTGTATCCCTCCCCTCTCACCTTAAACCTATGCCGTCTGGTTTTTCGCTCCCCTACCCTGGGGAAAAGCTGTTGGCTATCTACCTCATCAATGCCACTCACAATTTTATAAACCTCTATAAGGTCACCCCTCAGTCTCCTGCACTCCCACCTCTCCTTCTAACTCCAACCTTCCAGCCCAGATAGCATCCTGATAAGTCTTGTCTGCACTTGTTCTAGTTTAATAATATCATTTCCACAGTAGGGTGACCAGAACTGCACACAGTACCCCAATTGTAGCCTCACCGACGTCTTGTACAGCTGCAACAAGACATCCCATTCTCTGGCTGATGAAAGCGAACATGCTGAAAGCCTTGTTCATCACCCTGTCTACCTGTGACTCCACTTTCAGGGAGCAATGAACCTGTACCCCTAGATCACTTAGTTCTATTGCACTCCCCAGCGCCCTAACACTGACTATGGAAGTCCTGCCCTGGTTTGCCTGACCAAAATGCAATACCTTGCAAATTACAATCCAAATTAAGATCCATCTGCCATTCCTCAGCCCAGATGATCCCAGATTTCGCTGTACTCCCCGATAACCTTCCTCACTCTCCACTATGTCACCAATCTTGGAGTCATCTGCAAACTTACTAACCGTACCTCCCAAATTCTCATCCAAGTCTCAGAATGTTTACCCTTGTGAATTGTCCTGATGACTGAAAAGACAGAAATCTTTGACAAACTTTATCTACTGGCAACAATGATCAAATGCAAGAAGGCCCGCTGTGATGATCTGGAGACAAGACATCAAATCCCATCACTACAGCGAGGAAATTCAAATACACCTGGAATTAACAATGCGTCTCGGTGTTGGACACTATTGTAAAAACCCACCCGGTTCACTAATGTCCTTCAGGGAAGGAAATCTGCCATCCTTACCCAGTCTGGCCTACACGTGACTCCAGACCCACAGCGATGTGGTTGTCCCCTGAAATAGTTTGAAAAAATGATTCAGTTATTGAGAATCTCCTCACCGCCTCACCATCTAAAGGGCAATAAATGTTGGCCCGGCCACATCCTGCAAATTAGTTTTAATTATTTACATTATAATTGACAGGCAACTGGATTAGAAGCAAATCATTATGAATTGTCACATTTAATAACATAGAAACATAGAAAATAGGTCCAGGAATAAGCTATTCGGCCCTTCGAGCCTGCAACACCATTCAATAGGATCATGGCTGATCATGCAATCTCAGTATCACATTCCCTCTTTCTCTCCATATCCCTTGATCCATTTAGCCGCAAGGATCACGTCCAGTTCCCTCTTTAATGTATCTGATGAACTGGCCCCAACAGCTTCCTGTGGGAGAGAAGTCCACAGGTTCACGACTCTCTGAGGGAAGACGTTCTTCTTGATCTCCATCCTGAATGGCTTACCCCTTATTCTTGGACGGTGGCCCCTAGTTCTTCCCTCATCCAGCCTGTCCAGTCCAATCAGGATTTTATATGTTTCTATGAGATGCCCCTCCCATTATTCTAAATTTCAGTGAGTACAAGCCCAGTTGATCCAGCCTTTCCTCAGAAATCAGTCCTTCCATCCCAGGAATCAGTCTGGTGAACCTTCACTGGACTCCTTCAATAGCAAGAATGTCCTTTCTCAGACTCGGGCGGCACGGTGGCTCAGTGGTTAGCACTGCTGCCTCACAGCACCAGGGTCCCAGGTTCGATTCCAGCCTCAGGTGACTGACTGTGTGGAGTTTGCACATTCTCCCCGTGTCTGCGTGGGTTTCCTCCGGGTGCTCCAGTTTCCTCCCACAATCCAAAGATATGCAGGACAGGTGAATTGGCGTGCTAAATTGCCCATAGTGCTAGGTGCATTAGTCAGAGGGAAATGGGTCTGGGTGGGTTACTCTTCGGAGGGTCGGTGTGGACTTGTTGGGCCAAAGGGCCTGTTTCCATGCTGTAGGAATCGAATCTAATCTAATCAAAACTGCACATAATACTCAAGGAGTGCCCTCACCAAGGCCCTGTATGACTGCAGCAAGACATCCTAACTCCAATCCTCTCTCTATGAAGGCCAGCATGCCATTGGCTTTCCTCACTTCTGCTGTACCTCCATGCCAACCTTCAGCGACTGTTCCACCATGACACCCAGGTCTCATCCCACCTCACCTTTCCCTAAACTGCTACCGTTCAGGTAATAATCTGCCTTCCTGTTTTTGCCACCAAGGTGGATAACCTTGCATTATATCGCATTTGCCACGTATTGGCCCCCTCAGCCAGTCTGTCCAAGTCACCTGCAGCCTCTTAGCATCCTCCTCACAGCACACACCTCCCCGGTCCCTAGTCCAAAGGAATCAAGGATATGGGACAATTGGGATGAGTGCACTTTTAGCAGTAGTTATGTTGGTGCAGACCTGATGGGACTTCGCTGTGCTTTATGAAGCTACAAAGCGTGACCTCTGAGCACTCACGGTCCGTGAGTCCTGATCACCAGAAACAGAATTGACGAAACAGAGAGTGTCTCAACAGAGAGGGTGCCAGGTCACTGGGTCACGCCAGCCCAACAAAACCCTTTGGAGTTCCTCTCCCCAGTCCTACAACCCCGGCAACGCATTGTTCCGATTCCTGAAAGTTTCGGCTGTAATCATCACGGTCAAGTTCGATTTGGAATACTTCCCGAAGAGTGCGGGGTAGGGGATGCATGAGGAGACCTCCTTGAAGGCTTCCCAGAAGGCCTTGATCCTGAAGACGTAGATGACGGGGTTGATGACTGAGTTGAAGTGGGACAGAATGACCATGGTCAGCATCATGGACGTGGAGACGTCGCACTCTGGGCAATAGAGTCTGATGCAGTGCAGAATGTGGATCGGAATCCAGCTCAGGGTGAAACAGAAGAGGACGATGAAGAGTGACATTGCTGTCTGGAGCTCCCTACAGATAATTCTCCGGCGTTTCTCCTCTGCGCTGATGCCGACGTGTCTCTCGGCTATCCTCCGGATCTGCCGCTTCACCTCAAAGAATATCTTGGCGTAGATGACGAACATGGCAAGGAGGGGCAACAGGGTGCAGCCGAGGAAGTTGAAGTAGACCATGTAGCTCTCGTCGATGACAACGTTGAAGAAGCAGCCTCTGTCGGAGACCCGCACCTTGCGCCATCCCATCAGGGGCACCAGCCCAATGGCCACGGCCAGCGCCCACGTCGCGGCGATGGCCAGGCCGGCGTTCCCGGGCGTCACCAGGACCGGGTAACGGAAGGGCCTCAGGATAGCGATGTAGCGCTCCACAGCGATGGTGAACATGCCGAAGATGGATGCTTGAGTGAGGACCAGCAGGGTGCACAGCATGAGGACGCAGAGATAGTAACTGCACCGGGGTAGGCCGACATCTGTCAGCAGGGCGCACGGGATGGCAATTGCCCCAACCAATATGTCCGCCACGGCCAGTGACACCAGGAGGTAATTTGTCGCCGTCCTCAGCTTTCTGTTCCTGGCCACAACAAAACAGATAAAGACATTCCCAAAAACAGCAAGGAATGCGGTTAATGCCTCCGCAATAAAATATCCAACGTTGATGGGCAAGGAAGGGTTGGTGCAATTGATCTCACTCTGGGACAGGTTTGACACACTCCTGACATAACCTGCCAATCCGTCCATAGTGAAATGAGAAATTCCTCTCCGTGTTGACTCCCGCCTTAACTCCTCATGGCTCCTTGATGGTTTTCCAAATAGCTGTACACAAATCTTCAACAGGACAATTTGGGTTGTTCTGTTTTGCCCTTGCAGGGGGGTGAAAAAGATACAATTTTAGAAGGATGGGACTCACGCTCTGCTCATTGAAAGTTCACAACATGGAAGCAGGGGGGCACCATTCAGCCCATTGTGTCTGTGGTTACCCAGGAGCTGTCCAACCTAATCTCACCTTCTAAGCAGTAGGTTACTAGCCCCTTAGGTCACTGCTCATCAAGGAGATATCCCAACTAATGTTTCATGATGGGAAACAGGTAATTAATTGTAAGCGTGTAAGGAGTTTATCATCTTTCTTTGATAAGGGAAATCAACATTCAGTCAGAGAATTCTTTTATGTTATTCCCCCTTCAGTTCACCTTCAAGGACAATTGAATTCTTTCATCAAATCCCTACAGTGTGGTGACAGGCCCTTTGGCCCTACAAGTCCACACTGACCCTCTGAAGAGTATCCCACCCAAACCCATTCCCCTACCCTATTACTCTACATTTATCCCTGACTAATGCACCTAACCTACACATCCCTGAACACTACAGGCAATTTAGCATGGCCAATTCACCTTAACCTGAACATCTTTGGACTGTGGGAGGAAACCGGAGCATCCGGAGGAAACCCGCATGGAGAATGTGCAAACAGTTGCCTGAGGCTGGAATCGAACCCAGGTCCCTGATGCTTTAAGGTAGCAGCGCTAACCATTGAGCCACCGTACCGCCCTTTTACAATGTCCTTCCAGTGACCAGTCTCTCATTGTGGTTTCTGAATGTTATCTGGCATGGTGTCCTTACAAAGATGCCCAAATCTTATCGGCATTTAACAGGCCCACCGTGCCTACAACTTCCAAGATGACGGGTTGACAATTGAAAAGTAAGGAATTATGATAAATCCGTATTGAACTTTAGTTTGATCACAGTTAGGGTCCTGCCAGTGCAGACGAGAGTTATCGGGATACTAAGGGTGGCACAGTGGCCTCACAGCACCAGGGACCCGAGTTCAATTCCAGTCTCGGGCGACTGTGTGGAGTTTGCACATTCTCCCCGTGTCAGTGTGGGTTTCCTCAGGGTGCTCCGGTTTCCTCCCACAGTCCAAAGATGTGCAGGTTAGGGTGGTTTGGCCATGCTAAATTGCCCATAGTGTTCAGGCATGTGCAGGCTAGATGGGTTAGCCATGGGAAATGTAGGGTTACAGGGATAGGGTGGGTCTGGATAGGATGTGCTTCGGAGGGTTGGTGTTGACTCAATGGGCTGAATGGCCTGCTTCCACACTGTTGGGATTCTATGATATTGCCTGGTCTGGAGAGTTGTAGTTTTGAAGAGCGATTGGACAGAATGGGGCTGTTTGCCTCGGAATAGAGACGACTGAGAAATGGCAATATAAGACCAGAAGACATAGGAGCAGAAATTAGGCCATTTGGTCCATCGGGTCTGCTCTGCTGAATCATGGCTGATAAGTTTCTTAACCCCATTCTCCCGCTTTCACCCCATAACCCTCAATCCCCTTGATACTCAAGAACCTATCTATCTCCATCTTAAATATACTCAATGACCCGGCCTCCACAGCACTCTGTGGCAATGAGTTCCATCGATTCACCACTCTCTGGCTGAAGAGGTTTCTCTTTATCTCCGACATGATTGAGATGTAAAAGATTACGAGGGTGATGGATAAGGTAGACAGGAAGAAACACTTCCCCTTGGGGGAGGGCCCAAAGACCAGGAGACAGAGGTAAAGGAGCAGGAGGCATAGAGGAGATCTGAGGGAACATGTTTTCATCCAGAGGGTGGTAGGAACCCAGAACTCACTGCCTGAAAAAATACAGCAAACGCTGTTTTAATCTTAATGAAGTGGCATTTTCAATAACGCAGCACAAATTATATACCTCAACTACATTTAACATATTGTTCTGTCCCAATTATTTTTCAAAAACATATTTATCTCAATGTAAATATACTTCATTGTTCATTCAAAAGGCCACATAAAGTATCAATGATTCAATTTCGAGTCAATTTCTCCTCCAGCACCATAATGTCCAGTGAGGGTGTAAGTGAGAAGGCTGTCCTTTGTTAAGTTTTATTAAAGGCAAAGTTGAATTATTATTTAAGTGTCAATAAAGTATAACAGTGTTGTGTATAACTCGTGTGTCATGTCTCTATTACTTAATGCACGTTTTTACATTGACTATGCGGACCTCTTGATTGACAGACACATTCCTGGTCCTGTAGGTACTGGTTACTGAAAAGTTTACTGTCATTAAATGTGTATTTTTAATGCTAAGACACACAAGGCTATAGTCAAGAGTGTGGTGCTGGAAAAGCATAGCAGGTCAGGCAGCATCCGAGGAGCAGGAGAATCGACGTTTTGGGCTAGAGCCCTTAACCAGGAAAGGCTATGGACCAACTGTTGGGAAATGGGATTCTAAGAGTTAGCTGACCATAGCAGACTCGATGGGCCGAAGGACCTGTATGTCTGACTCTATGACCCTATGAATATATTGAGCTCTGGCCACCATTTATAAGAAGAATATCGAGGCACTGGAGAGGGTATGGAGGAGATTTACCAATGTGAACACAGGAAATGCACAGAGCTGGACCTTAGGAGAAGATTTCCAGGCTCAGGCTCCACTCTCTTGGAAATAAAGGCCGGGAAGGGGGTGGAGAGTGACCTAGTGGAGGTCATTAAAATGCTGAAATGTTTCGATGGATTGGAGACAGAGAGATCACCCTCATGGTATAAGATAGGCTCCAGTAAATTCCCATCGGCAATCCAGCAGTATTTACCCAGAGAGTGGGGAGAAGGTGGGACTTGCTCCCACAGGGAGTGAATGGTGTGTGTTTAAGAGGAAACTGGATGGGCAGGTGAAGGGGAAGGGAATAGAGATGACGACAGAGATTGAGAGGGCGGAACAGGGGAAGAGGTTTGTTTTTTTAAATTCATTCACAGATACATGAATAAGGAAGGGTTTGGAGGGTATGGGCCAAGCACAGGGAGGTGGGATAGTTTAGTTTGGGATTAAGGCCAGCACAGATTGGTTGGGCCGAAGGGTCTGTTTCCGTGCTGTGTGATGCTACAGAGCTAGTCCCAGTGAGGGTGAAACTATCATCGATGTTCATTAATGTCCTTTCGGGAAGGAAACCTGCTGTCCTTATCCCGGTCTGGCTTACACGTGACTCCAGACCCACCGAAATGGAGATCAACTCTTAAATACCCTTAAATGACCCAAGTAAACCATTTGGCTCAAGGGTCAATTGGGGATGGACAACCACTGCTGATCTAGCCATATCCCATAGAAGAACAAAGAAAAATATCCAGATGTTTGGGGCAAGATGTGGAAACTGAAATGGTCCTGCATTGATATAGAACCTTTCACACACTCAGGATGTGCCAAAGCAGTTTTGAGGAGTCATCACTCTTGCTGTGTTAGGAAACACTGCAAGTTCGCACTAACAGCATTGTGATAGCAAGCCGATAATCCACTCTCAGTGATTATTGTTTGAGGGATACATAGTGGTCAGAATACAAGGGCAAACCCCAATGATAAAAATCACACAACACCAGGTTATAGTCCAACAGGTTTAATTGGAAACACTAGCTTTCGGAGCACTGCTTCTTCATCACAACCACCTGATGAAGGAGCGTCGCTCCGAAAGCTAGTGCTTCCAATTAAACCTGTTGGACTATAACCTGGTGTTGTGTGATTTTTAACTTTGTCCATCCCAGTCCAACACCGGCATCTGCAAATCAAAACTCCAATGAAATAGCCTTCAGGATAGTTAACATCCACTTGGGAGGATAGATAAGGATTCAGTTGTGTAGTGACTAAATGAGGTCAGTCAGGTGGACCACATAGAATCTGAGTTCCCTGATTGGGACTGTTAACCTGGTCCAATCAGGGAGCCCTGGCTGACAGATAGAAACAGGAGGGTCGTCCCTACCCTCCCCTTCACTGTTTTGATCACACTGCACTGCCCTTTGATGTGAAGGGCAGTGTTTGTCACTGGCCACCCGGGTGTTTTCCTATCTTCCTGGTGGTGGAAATTGAATAAAGATTCGTGCACTTTGTGTCTTTCATTGTGTCTCACACCTGCACGCCTTAGAGTGGTCGGAAGGTGGGAGGGGCGGGGGCTTGCTGGGTCTAAAAAAAAAAGAAAAGAAAGAAAAAAAAAAAGAACAGGAGATTTTCTCCCTCCAACTCTATTTTGAAAGAAAAAAAAAGAAACAGGAGGGTCGTCCCTACCCTCCCCTTCACTGTTTTGATCACACAGCACTGCCCTTTGATGTGAAGGGCAGTGTTTGTCACTGGCCACCCGGGTGTTTTCCTATCTTCCTGGTGGTGGAGTTTGAATAAAGATTTGTGCACTTTGTGTCTTTCACTGTGTCTCACACCTGCACACACACACACACCATGGGTGCTGGGGATAAAATAAGCACTACCGCACTTAGCTGGTAGTGTTGGGGTTAAAAGAAAAAAAAAGGGTAAGCGTCACACAGCAACGCCCTTTGATGTGAAGGGCACTGCTTGTCACTGGCCACTCGGGTGTTTTCCTATCTTCCTGGTGGTGGAATTTGAATAAAGAAAAAAATAAGAAAAAAAAAAGAAACAGGAGGGTCGTCCCTACCCTCCCCTTCACTGTTTTGATCACACAGCACTGCCCTTTGATGTGAAGGGCAGTGTTTGTCACTGGCCACCCGGGTATTTTCCTATCTTCCTGGTGGTGGAATTTGAATAAAGATTCGTGCACTTTGTAACTTTCACTGTCTCACACGTATACACACACACACACACCATGGGTGCTGGGGGAAAAAATAAGCACTACCGCACTTAGGTGGTAGTGTGGGGGTTAAAGAAAAACAAGAGATTAAAAAGAAAAAAAAAAGAACAAGAAAAAATAAAGAAACAGGAGGGTCGGAAAGAGGCAATAGCCTAGTGGTATTGTTGCTGGACTTTAATCCATAGACCCAGCTCATGTTCTGGAGAGCTTGGTTCAAATCCCACCACGGCAGATGGTGCAATTTGAATTCAACTTCAAGGGTAAAAAAATGGAATTAAGAGGCTAATGGTGAGGAAAAAAAAAAGAAACAGGAGGGTCAGAGGTTCCGTTCACTCTGAGAGCTGGCTCAGTGTTAAAGATTTTCCACGTGTGAATAAAGGATGTTGGGATATCGGCCTCTGTGGAGTTACTTTGAATTTAATGTCATACCCGACGGTCCCGACTGCTCTGGTTAGTGAATGTAGATGGCTAGAGTGAGATTTTAGTCCACAGCCTTCTGTCTTGGAGGTGGGAACGTTTCCCACTGAGTCACAGGGCAATCCCGTGGACTGTGTACCTGTTATACCCTCCCTCTCCCAAGCGCACAGCCTCAATCTGGATGGCCACAGAACAAGTCAAAAAATGAAGGGCTTATGCCCAAAACATCAATGCTCCCGCTCCCTGACCAGCACTTTTCCACAGCCTCACTTTTTGACCTCTGAGCTCCAGCGCTCACTTTCCAGGCTCAGGCAGAGTCAGTTAACACCAGAGCAATCAAAGCTCTGAAAGGAAATCCCCATTAGACCTGGTCCTACATAGATTCTAAATTAAGGCAGAGTCTTACGACAGCATCAGGCTGCTCTCTTGTTAGATGGAGAGAGACTTGGGGGTGGTTCTAGTCACAGACTCAGGATGCTGTAGGCAAGGGGAGAGGTTGTGGGAGAGTCCTTTCAGGTGGTCTCAGCCAACCTGAGAATTGAACCACACACTGTTGGCATTACTCTGTAGTGTAAACCAGCCATTCAGCCAACTGAGCTAACCAGCCCCTGGATTCTACTCCCATCATACCTGAACCAGAGTGAGGTCATGTTGCAGCTGTATAGGACATTGGTTAGGCCACTTTTGGAATATTGCGTGCAATCCTGGTCTCTCTCCTATCAGAAGGATGGTGTGAAACTTGAAAGGGTTCAGAAAAGATTTACAAGGATGTTGCCGGGGTTGGAGGATTTGGGCTACAAGGAGAGGCTGAATATGCTCTGACTGTTTTCCCTGGAGCGTCGGAGGCTGAGGGGTGACCTTATAGAGGTTTACAAAATTATGAGGGGCATGGATAGGATAAATAGACAAGGTCTTTTCCCTGGGGTAGGGGAGTCCAGAACTAGAGGGCATAGGTTTAGGTTGAGAGGGAAAAGATATATAAGGGACCTAAGGGGCAACTTTTTCACACAGAGGGTGGTGCGTGTATGGAATCAGCTGCCAGAGGATGTGTTGGAGGCTGGTACAATTGCAACATTTAAAAGGCATCTGGATGGGTATATGAATAGGAAGGGTTTGGAGGGATATGGGCCAAGTGCTGGCAGGTGGGACTAGATTGGGTTGGGATATCGGCATGGGCGGGTTGGACCAAAGGGTCTGTTTCCTTGCTGTACATCTCTATGACTCTAAATTAAGGGCATCTCACTGCTTTCATTACCCAAGCGCCTCCCTCCCAGAGGGCTATTTCCAACAGGTAAGGGGTGAACTGAAATTGCAGAATTGGCTGAAATTAATTTAAGTGTGCGGCAGACAGAACAACAAGTCTCTTACCTGCAGTTAGTCTAAACGAAACAGCAACATACACAGCATCTGGCAAGAACTCATACCAGACACAACTTCCTTCTAATTAACTGGCAATCATTCTCTGATAAACTTGCTTGATTGCGTCAAATTCTTGTTAATGTGTAACGGGTGCAGGGGATAATGTAATCTGATCAGACTGCTCCGGTGACACATATAAATAATGCAAACTTTGATCTAGAGCATGGTGACGACAGCTGAGTGCTTCGATTAGATTACCTATTTGAAAGCTATCCTGGAGATCCATTATTCTCTATAAATAAACAGCAAATATGAAATCGAATTCTGAAAATACACTAAAGCCGATTGCCCCTCCCTGTACTTCCAGCAAGTTCTATGCATAAATTATCCAAATACCTTCAACAAATTTGAATGGGTAACTCATTGATGAATCTCGGTATTGCTTTACATACCCTGAACTCCTTATTAGATTCCAGTCTCTAACTCACTCCCAGGTACCTATTATTCTATATATAAACCCCTTGATTAGAGTCCAGTCTGTAACTCACTCCCAGATATCTATTATTCTGTATACAAACCCCCTGAACCCCTCGATTAGATTCCAGTCTGTTACTCACTCCTGGGTATCTGTTATTCTATATATAAACCCTTTAAATCCCTTGATTAGATTCTAGTCCGTAACTCACTCCGAAGGCTCTGTCCTTCTGTATATAAATCCCCTGAATCCCTTGATTAGAATTCAGTCTGTAACTCATTCCCAGGTATCTATTATTCTATATATAAACCCCCTAAACCACTCGATTAGATTCTAGTCTGTAACTCACTCCTGGGTATCTATTATTCTATATATAATCTCTCTTAAACCCTTGATTAGATTCCAGTCTGTAACTCACTCCCAGGTATCTGCTATTCTATATATAAACCCCTTAAACCCCTTGATTAGATTCCTGTCTGTAATTCACTCCCAGGTATTTATTATTCTGTATATAAACCCCCTGAACCCCTCAATCAGATTCAAGTCTGGAATTCGCTCCCGGGTATCTGTTATTCTATATATAAACCCCTTAAACCCCTTGATTAGATTCCAGTCTATAACTCACTCCCGGGTATCTGTTATTCTATATATAAACCTCCTGAACCCCTCAATTAGATTCCAGTCTATAACTCACTCCCGGGTATCTGTTATTCTATATATAAACCCCCTGAACCCCTCAATTAGATTCCAGTCTATAACTCACTCCCGGGTATCTGTTATTCTATATATAAACCCCCTGAACCCCTCAATTAGATTCCAGTCTATAACTCACTCCTGGGGTTATGTTGTTCTATATATTAACCACCCAGAACCCCTCGATTAGATTCCTGTCTGTAACCCACTCCCAAGTATCTTTTAATCTATATATAAACACATTCACCTCTTGATTAGATTGAGATCTGAACTGTGAAGCTAAATACAACAAAGGATTTTGGTTACACTGTACTTCCTACAGTAGGGAATATCGCTATCAAATATATAAAGCTGTTTGTCTCCTTTGAACATCAGCTCTTCTCCTGATTAAATGAACAATATAAACCGACCGAATGTTAAAGATACTGGCTGAGACGTTGCTCATACAATGGGATGGCTTGTGCTTTCCTGTGTTGCCTGGTGGAACACTGGTTATGTTACTGAAATAATGGTTATATTACTGGAGTACTGGTTATGTAACTGGGATATTGGTTTTGTTACTGGAATACTGGCTATGTTACTGGTGCTCATAATCTGGATAAATGATCTGCAGGCAAGAATTCAAATCCAACCACAGCAGCTGGAGGAAATTAAATCCACCCCAGGACATAAATCTAGAATCATGAGAAAGATCTTAGTAATTGTGACAATGAAACAGTCTGATTGTCTTTAAACCCCATCTGCTTGACTAATGTCCTTTTGGGAAGGGGATCTGCCTGGGTTAGTCATGCTGACAGTGATGTTGCTCAATTGCTGTCTGCACTGGTCACTCAATTCTTGGGAAGGTTCACTACCAACCTCTGAACGCAATGGACAATGAGCAGCAGTGACTGAATGAACACTATCGCACCTTAATTAGTTAGTTCATTTTAATTGGTTTGTAAATAGTTTCTCTTTAGTTATCCATCAAAGCCCCCCAGTCTATTCTCTGTCATCTACAAACTGATGGAAGGTGTCAACAGTGCCATCACATGATATCTAATCAACAATAACCTGCTCAGTGATGCCCAGTTTGGGTTCTGTCAGGGACCTCACTACAGCCTTGGGTCAAACATGGACAAAAAAGCTGAATTCCAGAGGGGAGGGGAGAGTGACAATCCTTGACATCAAAGCAACATTCAACCGAGTATAGCATCAAGGGGTCCTGCCAAAACTGGTGTCAATGTGTATCAGGGGACAAACTCTCTGCTGGTTGCAGTCATACCCAGCACATAGGAAGATGGTCGTGGTTGTTGGAGGTCAGTCCTCTCAGCTCCAGGACATCTCTGCAGGAGTTCCTCAGGATAGTGTCCTAGACCCAACCATCTTCAATTATATCATCAACAACCTTCCCTCCATCATAAGATTCGAGGTGGGGATGTTCGCCGATCATTTCACAATGCTTTGCCTCCAAGCCACTCACCATCCTGACTCAGAAATATATCGCCGTTTATCGATTGTCGCTGGATAAAATCCTGGATTCCCTCCCTAACGGCATTGTCCCTATACCCTAAGGACGGCCACAGCTCAAGAAGCTCCACCATCTTCTTCAGGGGCAATTATGGATGGGCACTAAATACCCAACCAGTCAAAGAATTAGAAAGCAGCTAATTAGATTAGATTACTTACAGTGTGGAAACAGGCCCTTCGGCCCAGCAAGTTCACACCGACCCTCCAAAGAGCAACCCTCCCAGACCCATTCCCCTACAGTTACCCTTTCACCTCACACTACGGGCAACTTAGCACGGCCAATTCACCTGACCTGCACATTTTTGGACTGTGGGAGGAAACCAGAGCACCCGGGGGGAAACTCACGCAGACACGGGGAGAATGTGCAAACTCCACACAGACAGTTACCTGAGGCAGGAATTGAACCAAGGTCTCTGGTGCTGCGAGGCAGCAGTGCTAACCATTGTGCCACCGTGCCACCCCAATGCCAGCACAGAAGGCGCAGTGGGCCTGTCCAGGAAAGGCTGATGCAGAGTTGATAGCGTGTGCAGGCCCCTGGATATGGGAGGCCCAACCCCATCACCATCTCAACAACAGCTTTCCAACCATTCTTTACCCTGGATCACGCCAACTAGTTGCCTGGGGCATATTGATCGTCTAATGACAAGGCGTTATAAGTCGACTTCTTTAAGAATCTAGTGGTAGTGACCCAACCTCTGGACCAGAAGGGCTGCATTTTGAGTCTCAGCCGTAGTGCAGGGGTGCCGTAACAACTCCGAACAGGCTGATTAAAAGTTAGCCCCTGTTTATGGAGGGGGCTCTCTGACTGCGCTGTGCACTCGCATCTAAAGTCGTCAAGGTAGTGTGATCAAAGTCAGACGCTGCTCAGCTCAATGAAGCTCAGCCCGTGTGCGGTTTTAATGCGGAAGTAATGATCCTTCAGCAATCAGCACTGTGTCCAACACAAACACCCTGCAGAATGGCCGCAAAAAAAATGATAACAATTCTGCGATGCAAAGGGGGGCAGAAATAGCGATTGCTGGAAAAGCTCAGCAGGTCTGGCAGCGTCTGTGGAGGAGGATGCCGCCTGACCTGCTGTGCTTTTCCAGCACCATTCTAATCTAGCATCTGCGGAGACACAGCATCCAGTGTTGCTGCCAGACCCACTGAGCTTTTCCAGCAATCGCAATTTTTTGCCTCCCCCTGCATTGCAGAATTGCTATTTTTTTTTTGCAATTAAACCTGTTGGACTGTAACCTGGTGTTGTGTGATTTTTAACTTTGTCCACCCCCAGTCCGACACCGGCATCTCCAAACCTTTCTTATTTTTTTCCGGCCACTCTGCGGGGTGTTTGTGTTGGACACAATCGTGGTTGCCAGACCTGCTGAGCTTTTCCAGCAATTTCTGTTTTTGACTCTGACTTACAGCACCCACGGTTCTTTCGGGTTTTCTGTCGTGCGACACACAAAAGCTCCCCCACTGGCCCTGAGGAAAATCTGTTGCATTACAGGAAAGAAATTATTACCGAATTTTCAAACGCATTTGCACAGAATGTCCCCTGGACCACCTAGGGGTGGGCGGGATACCATTATTTTTGAGCATGTTCTCTGCTGGGTTTGCTTTCCTCCCACTTCGCCATCTCGCCGAGAGTACTGTTACCCTGTTAAATCTGTTGATTTTTGAGTGTTTGCCTCCTGCTGTTTTCTCACACTTTATCCTGTCATTTGACAGTCAAATCGAGGCATGGTATCCAAATCAAGGTGCACTTCACCTGTTCCCTCTCTCATGCCGTGAGCAGACAATACCATGGTGAGAAGGGCGAGTCACCATAGTCTGACCACACCATAGGGCTGCTTGCTCATTAGAGAGAGACAGACAGAGAGAAAGGGAGAGAGAGAGAGTGTGTGAGAGAGAGACAGAGAGAGAAAGAGAGACACAGAAGAGAGTGTGAGAGAGAGACAGAGAAAGAGATAGAGAGTGTGAGAGAGACAGAGAGATGAATAGGGAGTGGTGGTTTAACCTGAGGCTCATCACTCCTCAGGTGAGTGGGGGGGAGAAGAGTCCTTC
Source organism: Chiloscyllium plagiosum (assembly GCF_004010195.1). Classification (NCBI taxonomy): domain Eukaryota; kingdom Metazoa; phylum Chordata; class Chondrichthyes; order Orectolobiformes; family Hemiscylliidae; genus Chiloscyllium; species Chiloscyllium plagiosum. Next base: position 7,196,943 of record NC_057750.1, on the reverse strand, counting down.
ATGGTAACCACAGTAGGTATACATTATTTGGAGGTGCCAGTGTTGGACGGGGGTGTATAAAGTTAATACCACACACCAGGTTATAGTCCAACAAGTTTATTTGGAAGCACTAGCTTTCGGAGCAGTGCTCCTTCATTAGGTAACGAGTGGAGGAGGATCATAACACACAGAATTTATAGCAAAAGATCATGCAATTAAATCATTCAATATAAAACCTTCCACTTACTTCATTGACTGGAAAGTGTTTTGAGATATCTGACAGTCATGAATAGGGCCAAATAGACGCAAATCTGACTTTTTTTTTAAACAGCAGAGAAAGAAGCCTTTTTCTTTATTCATTCACAGGATGTGGGCATCACTGGCTAGGCCCAGCATTTATTACCCATCCCTAATTGTCCAGAGGACAGTTGAGAGTCAACCACATTGTTATGGGTCTGGAGTCACAGGTAGGCCAGATCAGGTAGTTTCCTTCCCTGATAGACATTAGTGAACCAGATGGGATTTCCTGACAATCGTTTCATGGTCATCATTAGATTCTTAATTCCAGATTTTTATTGGATTCAAATCACTGGGAATCTGCTGCATTGAATTCCTTGGATCCAGGTAATCAGGGTCACGTCAATGGAAGCTCCCTATTGATTAAGAGTTCATCAAACGAGTCCAGCTGAGGTCAGAGGGTCCAGTTTATAATTACAACAATTTAAACAAAGTGTCACAGACAGCAGATTTATCCGCAGGCTTGAGTCTCCCAGTGTATCACTGTGCTTGGCATTGTCTCCGGTAGCAGACTGTGGGGTAAGGTGCTAATCACTGGGATCCTGTTACATTGTTTTGTTTATTAATCATCCTCTAGCACGCCACGCCACTGGGTGTCACCCGGAGAATGGGCAGGACATGGACCTCACCACCACAGGGGGGCATTGAGTTGAATAACATGGATACGTTGAGGGGAGCTACAGTGGTATTGGAGACAATGCCAAGTGCAGTAATACACTGGGAAACACAAGCCTGCGGATAAATCTGCTGTCTGTGACACTTTGTTTAAATTGTTGTAATTATAAACTGGACCCTCTGACCTGAGCTAGACTCGTTTGATGAACTGTCAATCAATAGGGAGCTTCCATTGACGTGACCCTGATTACCTGGATCCAAGGAATTCGAAGCAGTCCGATATTCCAACATGGAAATGTCGGGGCAGAATGGACTCAGTCGGAATGTCTGGCTGAGCTGTACAAAAGCTGTTCACTCTTTTCGTTCTCTCCAAGTTCAGTTAGCAGCTGCTTAGATACCAGATGACTGCTTTATCATTCTATGAAAATCAGCTTTGATGATTCATGTTTTAACTTATCAAAGGACTGCTCTTTCTCTGTTATTGGTCAGTGATCTACCTTTTCCCACTTATTGACCTTCAGCTTCCGGCTTCTCTCTATACTCTTTTGTCTTAAGATCAGACCCTGGTTTCCTTCTGTGATCGAACACCAATAGTGCAGTTAGCATGATTGGGACTGAGAGTGTGAACACGCATGTCAATGTGTGTGAATGTGATTGTGCATGTGTGTGGATGTACGTGTGTAAACGTGAATGTGTGAACATGCACGTGAATGTGATTGTGCATGTGTGTGGATGTACGTGTTGAAAATGTGTTGCTGGAATAGCGCAGCAGGTCAGGCAGCATCCAGGGATCAGGAGAATCGACGTTTCGGGCATGAGCCCTTCTTCAGGAAGGGCTCCTCGGATGCTGCCTGACCTGCTGCGCTTTTCCAGCAACACATTTTCAGCTCTGATCTCCAGCATCTGCAGTCCTCACTTTCTCCTCCTGTGGATGTACGTGTGTAAATGTGTGTGTGAACATGCATGTGAATATGATTGTGCATGTACGTGTGTAAACGTGAGCGTGTGTGTGAACATGCATGTGAATGTGTGTGAATATGATTGTGCATGTGTGTGGATGTACGTGTGTGAACGTGAGCGTGTGTGTGAACATGCATGTGAATGTGCATGTGTGTGGATGTATGTGTGTAAATGTGTGTGTGAACATGCATGTGAATGTGATTGTGCATGTGTGTGAATGCACGTGTGTAAATGGGAGTGTGAGTGTGTGTGCAGGTTTGGGTGGATTGGCCATGCTAGATTGTCCCATAGTGTCCAGGGATGTGCAGGCTAGGTGGGTTAGCCATGGGAAATGCAGGGTCACAGAGATAGGGTAGGGGTGTTCCTGAGTGGACTGGTGTGTCCCATTCCTTAAAAGGTTTCGATTCGATGATTTGAAAGGCAAATGAAATGTTGGTGTTTATTGCAAGGACAATTGAATGGAAAAGTAGAGATGTTGCATAGAGAATTGATGAAGACACATCTGCATCGTCCTTACTTTGGGAATGATGTAACTGCTTCAGAAACAGATCAGAGCACCTTCACTCCATTGAGTCCTGGTTGTCCCATGAGAAAAGATTGGGTTATTTATGGCCTCGGTTATTCTTTGACATGAGGCGATTTGTCATTGGTGAGGTGAACATTCATTACCCATCCTTAATTGCCCCCAAACTGAGGGTCTCACTCGGTCATTTCAGAAGGCAGCTGAAGTAATCCCATCACTGTGGGTCTGCAGCTACCTATAGGCCAGATCGGTTAAGGATGGCAGATTTCCCTCTCCACCGGGCATTAGTGAACTGGCAGGGGCTTTTAACACTAATCGATGGTCACCATCACTGAGACTATCCTTTCGATGCCAGGTTCGTTAAAGAGAATTTAAAATCCCACCAACTGCCATGGAGGAGGTGGGTCTGGGTGGAATGCTCTTCGGAGGGGCAGAGTGGACCTGATGGGTCGAATGGCCTGCTTCCACACTGTAGGGATTCCATGATTGTATAAACCTCCCTCTGTTCCTCTGGGATAGTCTACCCCTTTGAGCGTGCTTTCCCTAATCCGCCTTGATCTGACCTTAAATGATGTGGAGGAGCTGGTGTTGGACTGGGGTGGACAAAGTTAAAAATCACACAACTCCAGGTTATAGTCCAACAGGTTTATTGTGGAAGCACTAGCTTTCAGAGTGTTGCTTCACAACCACCTGGTGAAGGAGCAATGCTCCGAAAGCTAGTGCTTCCACATAAACCAGTCGTACTATAAGCTGGAGTTGTGTGATTTTTAACTTTGTCCTTAAATGAACCAGTGCTCTTTTGTAACGCTCCCTGGGACGTTTCATTACACTGAAGGCGCCACAAAAATCTAAGTTGTTGTTAACCTTTTGATTTTTCTTCAATGTCGCTTGCAGCCCTGGACTGGAGATTAATCTTCAATCATCAGATACCTGAGGGCAGTCCTGTTATAGATTTTTACAGCTAGTATTTAAGCTAGCCCAGTATTTATTGCCTGTTCCTAATTGCCCAGAGGACAGTTAAGAGTCAACCCCATTGCTGTGGGTCTGGAGTCACATGTAGGCCAGACCAGGTAAGGATGGCATCTTCCTTCCCTAAAAGACATTAGTATTTCCTGACAATTGGCGATGGATTCATGGTCATCATTATGATCCCGAGACAGCACCTTCCAAACCCCCAACCGCGTCCATCTCGAAGGACAAGGACAGCAGATACATGGGACCACCACCTCCTGCAAGTTCCCCTCCACTCACATTCCTGATTTGGAAATATATCGCTGTTTCTTCAGTGTCGCTGGGTCAAAATCCTGGAATCCCCTCCCCAAGGGCATCGTGGTTCAACCCACAGACCGCAGCAGTTCAAGAAGGCAGCTCACCCCCACCTTCTCAAGGGGGCAATTAGGGATGGGGTTATAAATGCTGGGCCCAGCCAGCAACACCCATGTCCCACAAATGAGTCAAGAAAAACAAGTATACCTTGAAGGGAAGCTCAATTGCTCCCATCTGCTGTAGCAGGATTCAAACCCAGACCCCCAGACCATTAGCTGGATTAAAGGCCCAGTGACAGCACCACTAGGCCATCCCTGCCCCTTCACAGGCAGTGTTTGTTTTCATTTTGTTTGCAGTTGTAGGAAGCAGAGCATGATAACTGAGCCTCTCAGCAAGTGTTGATTGAACGGGCGCTGCATTTACATAGAGCCCGGGTGTTGTTGACACAGCTGGGTTTCCGAATTCAATGCTCTGCCTTTGACAAACAGGCCAGCTGATAGTTACCAGCTGCTGTCAGCGCAGTTCCCAGGCTTCACCGTTTCACTCGAGATCTCACGTGGGAGTTGGAATGTTATTTCCTGGCCTGTGGCTGTTCTCACTTAGCGAGCAGGGCACAGTCATAATGGGCCAAACGGCCAACTGCCTTGTTGGGGTGGCACGGTGACTCAGTGGTTAGCACTGCTGCCTCACAGTGTCAGGGACCTGGGTTCAATCCCACCCTCAGGTGGCTGTGTGGAGTTTGCACATTCTCTGTGTGGGTTTCCTTCCAACGATGGTCTGGTTAGGATGGATTCTTCTGCTCTGAAATCAACTGGACGTGTTGGTTTAACACTAATCCAGAACATGAGGTTAATGCCGCAGGGACAAGGGCTCGAATCCCACCAAAGCCGACAGTGACATTTCAATTAAAAAATAATCTGGAATTCAAAGTTAACTTAATGACAAACCGTGTGCCACTGTCATCAAAAATCCATCTGATTAACTAATGCTTTTTAGGGAAGGAAATGTGCCACCATTAACATCGCTCAGAGGGATGTGAAACTTTGGAATTCCTTGCCACAGAGAGCTGTGGGGGCAGAGTCCTTGGGTATGTTTAAGACTGAGATCGATTCTTAATCATTTGAGGAAATCAAGGGTTATGGGGATAGAGCAGGAAAGTAGACATAAAAAATGTTGGATTGGCCATGATCCTATTGAATGGTAGAGCAGACTCGAAGGGCTGAATGGCCTCCTCCCATTCCTATTTCTGCATTTCTGATTGCTTTGTGACTCCAGTATTGCGTATAGTTCTGGTCGCTGCATTATAGGAAGGATGTGGAAGCTTTGGAAAAGGTGCAGAGGAGATTTACCAGGATGATACCTGGTATGGAGGGGAAGGTCTTATGAGGAAAGGCTGAGGGACTTGAGGCTGTTTTCATCAGAAAGAAGAAGACTAAGAGGTGACTTAATAGAGACATACAAGATTAGGTTACAGAATGAAAACAGGCCCTTTGGCCCAACAAGTCCACACTGACCCTCTGAAGAGTAACCCACCTAGACCCATTCCCCTACCCTATATTTACTCCTGACCAATGCACCTAACATTATGGGCAGTTTATCATGGCCAGTTCACCTTACCTGCACATCTTTTTGAGTGTGCAGGGCATTTAAATTGGCCATGAAAAACAAGATGATCAGAGGATTAGATAGGGCGGACAGTGAGAGCCTTTTCCTCAGATGGTGATAGCGAGCTTTAAATTGAGGGGTGATAGATATAGGATAGACCTCAGAGGTAGTTTCTTTACTCAGAGAGGTGTAGGGGCATGGAACGCCCTGCCTGCAACAGTAGTAGACTCACCAACTTTAAGGGCATTTAAATGGATGAAAATGGAATAGTGTTGGTTAGATGGGCTTCAGATTGGTTTCACAGGTCAGCGCAACATCGAGGGCCGAAGGACCTGTACTGCACCGTAATGTTCCACGTTCTATGTCAGACCAACATGAATGTGGTTGACCCTTGACTGCCCTCTGGGCAATTAGGGATGGGCAATAAACGTTGGGCCTAGCCAGCGACACCCAAGTCCTCCGAACACATTCTTTTAAAAATTATGAGAGACCAGAGGCTCCGAGATTGTATGCCTGGCTGATAACCCTAACATGGTCGTTGGTGTGGTTCTTAGCGCACTCGGTCATGTTCAGTATGTGCTGCTAAACAAATGCAGTGAGCTGATGTGACCCACAAAGCACTGCTTGAAGGGGGCAGTGGAAACAGATTCAGTCGCAAAAAGGAATTGGATCGAGAGGAAAGTATGCAGGGCAATGGCAGAGGTAATGGGAGTAATCTGATGGAGAGTTGAAACTTTATTGCTGGAACAGCACAGCAGGTCAGGCAGCATCCAGGGAACAGGAGATTCGACGTTTCGGGCACAGGCCCTTCTTCAGGATTCCTGAAGAAGGGCCTGTGCCCGAAACGTCGAATCTCCTGTTCCCTGGATGCTGCCTGACCTGCTGTGCTGTTCCAGCAATAAAGTTTCAACTTTGATCTCCAGCATCTGCAGACCTCACTTTCTCCTAATCTGATGGAGAGCCCAGCACCGGTATGACAGGCCAAATTGCTTTCTTCTCCAAGGCACTATTGCCGTTGAAGAGTGAAAAGGCCATCCCATTCTCCCTGATCAGGTACATTTGTGAAATACTCCACGCCCCTATGGCTCGGCCGGTTTATTTGAATATGGAACAAGAGAGATGTAACTGAACCGTCAAAAAACAAAACAATCCCCAGGGTGCAGACGGAAACACTCTGACAAGGCTGTTACTGCTACTGCCTTCGTAAAGCAAATTGCGGAGTATCGGATCCCACCCCTCCCCCAGACCCCACTTCCAATTTTCCTGCGAGAGAAGGAGTTGACTCGGGTCAGTATAGAGTCAAGAAAGAATAGTACAGCACAGGAACAGGCCCTTCGGCCCAATATGTCTGTGCTGACACATGATGCCTTTCTAAACAAAAACCTTTTGCCTCGACGCGGTCTGTATCTCTCTGTTCCCTGCCTGTTCCTGTATCTGTCAAGGTGTCCCTTACACTTTGGTATTGTATCTATCTCTTCTGGCAGCGCATTCCAGGCACTTACCACTCGCTATGTAAAAAAACCTGCCTCTCACATCTCCTTTAAACTTATCCCCATTTACCTTAAACCCATGTCCCCCAGTCATTGACATTTCAGAATTTTGTAAACTTCTATCAGATTGCCCCTCAGCCTCTGACATTCAAATGAAAACAAACTAAGTTTGTCCAACCTCTCCTCGTAGCAATTACCCTCCAAATCCGACAACATCCTGGTAAATCATTTCTGTTCCCTCTCCAAAGCCTCCACATCCTGCTAGTAGTATAGGGACCAGAACTGTACAAAATGCTCCAAATGGGGCCTAACTAAAGCTCTATACAGCAGCAACATGCCTTGTCCATTTTTATACTCTGCTCCAATCAAACATGCTGTATGCCTTCTTGACCAACTTATCTATGTGCTGCCACGTCCAGGGAACTGTGGACCGATATTTCTAGATCCCTCTGCATGTTGATACTACTAAGAGTTTTGCCAATCCCTCTATATTTCCCTCCTACATTAGATCACTCAAAATACGTCAGCCTGCATTTGTTCAGATTAAACTCCATTTACCATTTCTCTGAAAGCTGGTGTATCCTCTGACAATCCTCCTCAGTATCCGCAGCTCCCCCGGTCTTGGTGTTATCGGTAACCATGCTCATCAAACCACCTACATCCTCCTCCAAATCATTTAGATAGATTACACACAACAGCACTGATCCCTGTGGAACACCACTAGTCAGAGATCTCCAATCTAAAAATCACCCTTCCACTACAACTCACAGTCCTCTAAGACTTGGCCAGTTCTGTATCCAGGTAAAAACAATGACTGCAGATGCTGGAAACCAGATTCTGGATTAGTGGTGCTGGAAGAGCACAGCAGTTCAGGCAGCATCCAAGGGGCAGCGAAATCGACGTTTCGGGCAAAAGCCCTTCATCAGGAATAAAGGCAGTGAGCCTGAAGCGTGGAGAGATAGGCGAGAGGAGGGTGGGGGTGGGGAGAAAGTAGCATAAAGTACAATA
>NC_057750.1:7161667-7188659 GCF_004010195.1 Chiloscyllium plagiosum | reverse complement strand
GGGGATGATTTGGTTTATGCGAAGGTTGGTAGTGTGGAAGGTGAGCACCAGGGGCGTTCTGTCCTTGTTGCGGTTGGAGGGGTGGGGTCTGAGGGCGGAGGTGCGGGTTGTGGACGAGATGCGTTGGAGGGCATCTTTAACCATGTGGGAAGGGAAATTGCGGTCTCTAAAGAAGGAGGCCATCTGGTGTGTTCTGTGGTGGAACTGGTCCTCCTGGGAGCAGATACGGCGGAGGCAGAGGAATTGGGAATACGGGATGGCATTTTTTCAAGAGGTGGGGTGGGAAGAGGTGTAATCCAGGGAGTCAGTGGGTTTGTAAAAAATGTCAGTGTCAAGTCGGTCATCATTAATGGAGATGGAGAGGTCCAGAAAGGGAAGGGAGGTGTCAGAGATGGTCCAGGTAAATTTAAGGTCAGGGTGGAATGTGTTGTGAAGTTGATGAATTGCTCAACCTCCTCGCGGAAGCACGAGGTGGCGCCAATGCAGTCATCAATGTAGCGGAGGAAGAGAGTGTGGATGCCATGTGTCTTCACCTTCGGTATCAGCCTGCCATGGGGGACCACGCTGCCTTCATTAATCATTGTGCAAGACATGACCTCCCTCCCAAAAAGCCACACTGTCTATCAATAACAAGCCCATATTTTCCCAAAGTAAATACTAAATCTCGAAAATCGGTAAGTAAATCCTATCCCTTAGAATCTTCTCCAACAATTTCCCTGTCACTGGCAGAAGGCTCACTGGACTATATTTTCCCAGATTTTCCCTGTTACCCTTCTCAAACAAAGGAAGAATGTTGGTTATTCTCCAGACCTCTGGGAACGTTCCTGTGATGAAAGAGGAGATAAAGAGGAGATTTCTTACAAGGCCTCACCTGCCTCCCTCAGCATTCTGGGATAGATCCCATTAGGTACTGGGGCCTTGTCCACCTTAACACTTTCTGAAGCAGCCAACACCCCCTCTGGTTTTGGACGATTTACTTTCATGAAATGAAATTGTGAAGGCAGTTTGTAGATCTGGGGGAACTAATAGAGTTCCATCCATGACCCAAAATGTCCTTTTGCACAAATCATGTGGGCTGTTTCCTTCCAACACGTCAACTCCACTTCCTCCAACATTAACATCCTGGACTCAAAGCCTGGGATCTCTATGACAGTCACTACACTATTGTCCTTCAAGGACCAGTGGGGCATTTTGCTGATTTGAGGTAATTCAGTTTGCTCTAGAATCACTGATTCCGCACAGTACACCTAAAGGCCATTCAGCCCATTGAGTCTGCAGTGACCTTCTGAAGAGCAACCCACCCAGACCCATCCTATCCCTATAACCCTGCATTGCCCATGGTTAATCCACCTAACCCGCACATCTTTGGACAGTGGGAGGAAACCAGAGCACCTACAGCAAACCCACGCAGACACGGGGAGAATGTGGAAACTCCACACAGACAGTTGCCCGAGGCTGGAATCGAACCCGGGTCCCTGGCGCTGTGAGGCAGCAATGCTAACCACTGAGCCACCCCCACACTACAGCTTACAGGGAAAAGCATGAGTCAGTGGTATCTCAGTGAGTTGTTAAGGGACAATTTTTTTTTGGGAGGCCAATGATTAGACAATATGCAGTAGAGAAACAGAATCGATGGCTCCTGCTTGATGCTCAGATTCTATCTGGGCTCCAGCCAGCTCCTCCCCATCCACTACTGGACTGGGCAGTACAGACATGATGGACGAATGAGGGGAGCTGACCTGGGGGTTGCAGTGAGAAAGAGACTCACTCAGATTCCTGTAGAGAGAGGAGGAGAACTTCTTCAAGGTAGGCGTCCTTGCAAGAGGATTCGCAGTGAGGTTAAAATCAACTAGGCAAAAGTGAGGACTGCAGGTGCTAGAGATCAGAGTCTAGATCAGAGTGGTGCTGGAAAAGCACAGCAGGTCAGGCAGCATCCAAGGAGCAGGAAGATCGACGTTTTGGGCAGAAGCTCTTCATCAGGAATGAGGAAGGGCTCCTGCCCTAAACGTCGATATTCCTGCTCCTCAGATACTGCCTGACCTGCTGTGCTTTTCCAACACCACTCTGATCTGGACTCTGAGCTCCAGCGTCTGCAGTCCTCACTTTCGCCAAGATGGACAAATGGCCTCCTCCTGTACCACAGAAGGTCTGAAGTGGAGATGGTGGAGAGTGTCAGGTTCCTGGGAGTGACAATCACCAACAATCTGGCCTGGTCCACCCACATTGATGCGGTGGTCAAGAAAGCACAACAACGTCTCTACTTCTTCAGGAGGCAAAGGAAATTCAGCGTGTCCACAAAGACTCTTACCAATTTTTACAGGTGCACCATAGAAAGCATCCTATCCGGACGCATCACGGTCTGGTACAGCAACTGCTCTGCCCAGGACAGTAAGAAAACTACAGAGAGATGTAAACACAGCCCAGTCCATCACCAGCCTCCCATCCACTGCCTCCGTCTACACTTCCCACTGCCTCGGGAAAGCAACCAACATCATCAAAGACCCCTCCCACCCCGGTTATACTCTGTTCCACCCTCTTCCATCGGGCAAAAGATAGAAAAGTTTGTATAAACATATGAACAGATTCGAGAACAGCTTCCTCCCTGCTGTCATCAGGCTTTTCAATGGACGTCTCAAATGTATATTCTGATCTCTCTCTCTCTGCACCATCTCTGCTGCTCTAACTCTGTATTTTGCACTCTCTTCTGCTACCCTGGTCACCTTGTGTGGTACAATCTACCTGGTTAGCACTCAAAACAACACATTTCACTGTAGCGTGGGAGATGAGACAATCAGACTCAAACACTCATTTTCCCTCTTACTTCCACGTGGAGATTTCTTGCTAACACTCTGTGCAATGAAGCTCCAAGGCTAATACCCTGCGCATTGTAAACTCTCCCCAAACCTTCTCTCTTTGGCTCACATTTTCAGGATAAACATAATCTCTGCACTTCCCCACACCTGCTCAGTGTCCTGTTTTGTCCTCATTATTGTCCAATGTTTTGAAGCCATTCCTGTATTGAGACAAAATGAAAAAAAAGTACAAGTTTGTCAGGATCTTAAGAAACATATGCAGGACAGGGACAGCACGGGGTTAGATACAGAGTAAAGTTATCTCTACACTGTCCCCATCAAACACCCCCAGGACAGAGACAGCACGGGGTTAGATACAGAGTAAAGTTATCTCTACACTGTCCCCATCAAACACCCCCAGGACAGGGACAGCACGGGGTTAGATACCGAGTAAAGTTATCTCTACACTGTCCCCATCAAACACCCCCAGGACAGGGACAGCACGGGGTTAGATACAGAGTAAAGTTATCTCTACACTGTCCCCATCAAACACCCCCAGGACAGGGAAAGCACGGGGTTAGATACAGAGTAAAGTTATCTCTACACTGTCCCCATCAAACACTCCCAGGGACAGGGACAGCAAGGAGCTAGATACAGAGTAAAGCTTCCTCTACACTGTTCCCATCAAATACTCCCAGGACAGGGACAGCACGGGGTTAGATACAGAGTAAAGTTCCCTCTACACTGTCCCCATCAAACACTCCCAGGACAGAGACAGCACAAGTTTAGATAGAGTAAAGGACCTTCTAACTGTCCCCACCAAATATGCCCAGGACAGGGACAGCATCGGTTTAGATACAGAGTAAAGCTGCCTGTACATGGTCCCACATTAAACACACCCAGGACAGGGATAGCACAGTGTTAGATACAGAATAAAGCTCCCTCTACATTGTTTCCCATCAAATACTCCTATGACAGGGACAGCACGGGGTTAGATACAGAGTAAAGCCCCTTCTACACTGTCCCCCATGAAATAATCTCAGGACAGGGACAGCACAGAATAAGGGCAGTCTGAATCTTTAGCCTCGCTGTGGGCATTTGGAGGGTGAAGGGGAGTAAGTGGGAAATTTGTAACTCCGGAAGTAAATAGGAATAGGGCAGATTCAATATGTAGACATTGTACTCAGATGACTAGCCATTTGGATACAGAACTGGCTCAAAGGTAGAAGACAGAGGGTTGTTTTTCAGATTGGAGGCCTGTGACCAGTGGAGTGCCACAAGGATCGGTGCTGGGTCCTCTACTTTTTGTCATTTACATAAATGATTTGGATGTGAGCATAAGAGGTACACTTAGTAAGTCTGCAGATGACACCAAAATTGGAGGTGTAGTGAACAGCGAAGAAGGTTACATCAGATTACAACAGGATCTTGACCAGATGGGCCAATGGACTGAGAAGTGGCAGATGGAGTTTAAATCAGATAAATGTGAGGTGCTGCATTTTGGGAAAGCAAGTCTTAGCAGGACTCATACACTTAATGGCAATCGGAAAGATGTTGTGAAACTTGAAAGGGTTCAGAAAAGATTTACAAGGATGTTGCCAGGGTTGGAGGATCTGAGCTACAGGGAGAGGCTGAACAGGCTGGGGCTGTTTTCCCTGGAGCATCGGGGGCTGAGGGGTGACCTTATAGAGGTTTATAAAATCATGAGCAGCATAGATAGGATAAATAGACAAAGTCTGTTCCCTGGGGTCGGGGCGTCCAGAACTAGAGGGCATAGGTTTAGGGTGAGAGGGGAAAGATATAAAAGAGACCTACGGGGCAACGTTTTCACGCAGAGGGTGGTATGGAATAAGCCACCAGAGGATGTGGTGGAGGCTGGTACAATTGCAACATTTAAGAGGCATCTGGATGTGTATGTGAATAGGAAGCGTTTGGAGGGATATGGGCCAGGCGCTGGCAGGTGGGACTAGATTGGGTTAGGATATCTGGTCGGCATGGAGGGGTTGGACCGAAGGGTCTGTTACCATGCTGTACATCTCTCTGACTCTATCAGTGAGGGTTAATCATCAGTGAGAGCTCAGTGTAAACTCATTCCTTTTCCACAGGCTTGAGTGCTGCCCCCTTGTGCTCACCCCAGCTCACAGCCGTGCTTTCATAAACGGGTCTCCCTTTGATCAGCTGCCCTGTGCAAACACTGGCAGCTCAACGACGAGTCCAATCAACCTGCTCTGATAAGCTGGGCTCCTCTTCATTAATTGCCACTTATCGTGAATTGCAATTAACTTCTCATCACAAAATATCAATGCATTTTCCATGCCTTAATTTCCAGTCTATGTGACTATTTTCTCTTGGTGACACACTCCATATTGTTGAATGTCTCCACCTAGCAGGGTGTGCGTCTATGTGTGTTTTGTCTATGTGTGTCTGTTACTGTGTGCCTCTGTGTGTGTCTGCGCCTATGGTGTGTGTCTGCCTGTTTGTGTGCATATGCTGTGTCTGTGTGTGAGTGCACGTGTTTGTGTATGTGCGTGCGTGTGGGTGTGTGTGTATGAATGCGAGAGTCTGTGTCTGTGAGAGTGTAAGTGCATGTTTGTGTGTGTGTCTTTCTGTGTCTGTGTGCGCGTGTTTTTGTGTGAACCTGTCTTACTATAAATGAATAAAATTTAATCAAAAAAGTATGTTGAGTATCACCATCAGTCAACATTTATTGCCTGTCCCTAATTGCCCCTTGAGAAAGTCCTGGGGTGAGCTGCCTTCTTGAACCACTGCAGTCCACCTACTGTGGGTTGACCCCCAATGCCCATAGGGAGGAAGTTTCAGGATGGTGAGTGGCTTGGAGGGGAACTTGCGGGGGCTGGTGTTCCCATATACCTCCTGCCTTTGTCCTTCTCTTGGGAGTGGTCGTGGGTTTGGAAGGTGCTGACTAAGGGACCTTGGTGGATTTCTGCCATGTATCTTGCAGACGGTACACACTGCTGCCACTTCTATATCCAGTAAACTGGCCCTCAGATTAACAGCCCATGACAGCACCACTGGCAGTGCTGCACTCCTTCAGTAATGCAGCAGTCAGCCTTGAGTTTCTTGTATTCTGCCCACTCCTGGAGTTGAACACTTCTGGACTCAGGGAGCTCAATCATACCAACTGAGCGACAGCTTCCACTGAGAGGCAGAAGATTTGCATAAAGAGGATGAAAAAATTGGATACTGAACTCATTTGCACAATCTTTACATGATCAGTCTGTTTACAAATGGAAAATCATTTGAAAGGATGAGGAAATTTAAATATATTTAATCCAAAGTGTTTGCTGTCTATATTGGCGAGTAGGCAAATTACAGCCCGTACGTATTTAAACAGCAAGGAGCATAGGTTGAATTTCGAGAGAGTTGTTTGGGAGGTAGAGGGTTTAGCTGGCATGCTGGACACAGCTGAAGGTCTGGTCTTGTTACGAGACAGTACCAGTGATTGCTGCTCTGGGTTTATGAGCCTGCCTTACATTCTGTCACGATGCCGCGATCGTTTCTGGTCAAAAAGCAACACGCCAAGTGTGGCTCTCGCAACTGGGGAGACATATCGGATGATCAGCGAGGGGATTTCTACATTCCAGGTACGCTTTCTCCACAAACCAACTCCCGAACTCTCCAGGAGGAAAGAAAGAGAGACAGAATGAGGGACAGAGGAAGATGAGTAGAGCATAGAGTTGTACAAGACGAAATAGACCCTTTGGCCCAATTCATCCATGCTGACCGGGTTTCCTGAATTGAGCTAGTCCCATTTGCCTGTGTTTAGCCCATATTCCTCTAAACCCTTCCTGTCCATGTGGGCAAAAGTGAGGACTGCAGATGCTGGAAGTCAGAGTGGTGCTGGAAAAGCACAGCAGGTCAGGCAGCATCCGAGGAGCAGGAAAAATCAACGTTTCGGGCAAAAGCCCTTCATCAGGAATGAAGCCAGGGAGCCTCCACCCTGGAGGCTTCATGGCTTCATTCCTGATGAGGGGCTTTTGCACAAAGTGTCGAATTTTTCTGCTCCTCGGATGCTGCCTCCCCTTCCTGTCCATGTACCTGTCCAAATGTCTTTTAAATGTAATTGTACCCACCTCCACCACTTCCTCTGGAAGCACATTCCATACACGCACCGCCCTCTGTCTGAAAAAGTTGACCTTTAGATCCCTTTTAAATCTTACCTCTCTCACCCTAAACCTATGCACTCCAGTTTTGTACTCCCTTACTCTGGGAAGAAAGAGCTTAAAAATGTGTTGCTGGAAAAGCGCAGCAGGTCAGGCAGCATCATAGGAACAGGAGAATCGACGTTTTGGGCATAAGCCCTTCTTCAGGAAGATTCCTGAAGAAGGGCTTATGCCCGAAATGTCGATTCTCCTGTTCCTATGATGCTGCCTGACCTGCTGCGCTTTTCCAGCAACACATTTTTAAGCTCTGATCTCCAGCATCTGCAGTCCTCACTTCTTCCTCTGGGAAAAAAGACCTGGGCTATTCACCCTATCTATAACAGTTGTTAAAACGTTGAACAGTTTTATTGGGCAAGGAATTAATAATTGGTTGACACACCAGAAATGGGAATTAGGAGCAGAGTAGGCCATTTGGCCCTTCAGTCCTACTGGGAAGTCAATACAATCATGGTCAAGCTGCTTGAGGATTCAAATCCACAATTGCCCACCCTCTGGCTGTTTTTGTAGGATATAGGTACCAGAGTAGAATGGCATTGGAATTAGGTTTTATTGTCACATCTATTCAAGTACAGGAGTACACTGAAAAGTGGGCAATGTCACCACACACAGCACCATCTTATTTACAAAGTACTGAAAACAGAAGTTGCTGGAAAAGCTCAGCAGGTCTGGCAGCATCCGTGAAGAGAAATCAGAGTTAACGTTTCGGGTCCAGTGGCCCTTGCTCAGAACCTGGTTCACTCTGAAACATTAACTCTGGTTTCTCTTCACAGATGCTGCCAGCCCTGCTGAGCTTTTCCAGCAATTCCTCCTTTGTCAATCCTTCCATTCCCGGCAACATCCAGGTAAATCTCTTCTGAACCCAGTCCAGCTTAATAATATTCTGGCCATCGCATTATGATGTTCGTTTCGAAGTATAGTCGGTTCTGTCATGACACACGTTTCTTCAACACGAGCTGGCTATAACATGATTGAAGAATTTAAGCTGTTATTTGCCAACTTTCCTTACCCATATTGGCTATAACACGATTCCTGCCCCATTGGTTTAAACGGTGCGGCTATTTTCTTATAACGTGGGATTGCATGGGAACGGAACTGTCGCGTTATATCACAACAAACTGTAGGCTTGACGCCAGTCGTGAAAGACACATCTCATTAACAGAGCGGTGATCTGACATGGATAGTATTTCATTCAATCCACAGAATGTTTAGACAGGCAGCAGTGTTTACCTGACCGAGGTAACACAATGAGTGGAAAGGACACATGGGAAAGATCATTTGATAAAGGATTCCGTGAAACAGATCAGCGTGAAGTACAGCCAGTGCTGAAAACAGCCAAGGTACATCTTCATAGTTTAAATTATTATGACCACTCTCTGGGAGACTCTCTCTAATTTGTTACGGTTCCAGACAGGATGGAGGATGTTATTCACGTGCTTCCTGGTTGGTCATAATTCGGAATCGAGCCCCTCCAGTGTACATGCCTCTCTCCCAAACTCAATGAAGTTATGTTTTAAAAGAAACCAATGTAACTAGACTTGTTTTCATTACTCAGGAGACTTTAATTATTACATGTAAGAAGAAATAGGAATGCAACACGTAATGTAGAAATGAGGCAAATCCAAACTAAAATCAGCATCATCCCTGCTATCCTCCCACAGATGCAGCCAGACCTGCTGAGTTTCCCCAGCAACTTCTGTTTCTGATTAATATAATGCAGTCATTTGGGAGAAACATTTTTCCCCAGAGAGCACATGAGCTCACAGTGACATGAAACGGTTGAAGGAAAAAAAGCATTGATGTTATTTAAGGATAAGCCAGTGAAGTACATGAGGGAGAAAGCAACACAGATAGGGTTGGATGAAAAAGACTGTGAGGGAGATGGTGGCACAGTGGGTCATATCACTAGACTAGTAATCCAGACGCCCAGGTTATTGTTATGAGAAAACGGCTGCACAGCAACTTTTAAATTCAATTACTAAATTCAGGAAATACACTACATTTTTTAATGATAGTAAAATGTAGGGTATGTAGGTTAGTTTAATCCTGGAGTAGGGTAAAAGGTCAGTACAACATAGGTCATAGAAGGGCCTGTACTGTTCTATGAAATAAAGCTGTACTCGATAATAGTAACCAAGACAATTGTCATCAATTGGTGTGAAAATCCATCTGGTTCACTGGTACTTGTTTTAGGGGAGAAATTCTGCCAGCCTAACCTGGCCTAGATGCGATTCCAAATACCATTACAATATGAGTCAAGATTAGAGTGTTGCTGGAAAAGCACAGGTCAGGCAGCATCCAAGGAGCAGGACTTTAATCTTGACTCTGTTCTCCAGCATCTGCAGTCCTCACTTTTGCCTAGTTGACCATTACAATACGGTTTATTCTTCCAAAAGACCCAGCAAACCAGGGTAACTAGAATCAGGCAACAAACGCTGGTCTTGCCAATGGCACACAAATCCTACAAAGTCAATGTGGTGGCTCAGTGGTTAGCACTACTGCCTCACAACACCGGGATCCAGGGTTCATTTCCACCCTCAGGTTGAGGAATGACCTTATAGAGGTTTAGAAAATCATAAGGGGCATAGATAGGGTAAATAGACAAGGTTTTTCTCCTGGAGTGGGCGAGTCCAGAACTAGATGGCTGGAACAATGACAGCATTTAAAAGGCATCTGGATGGGTAACTGAATAGGAAGGGTTTAGAGGGATATGGGCCAAGTGCTGGCAAATGGGACTAGATTAATTTAGAATATCTGGGTCAGCACAGATGAGCTGTACATCTCTATGACTGTCAGTGTGGGAGTTTGCACATTCTCCCCACGTCTGCGTGGGTTTCCTCTGGGCACTCCAGTTTCCTCCCACTGTCCATAGATGTGCAGATTGGACTAGCCATGGGAAATTTCCCCATAACGTCCAGGGATGTGTTAGGTTAGGTGGGTCAGCCATGGGAAATGCAGGGTTATGAGGATTGGGTGGGATGCTCTTCGGAGGTTCAGTGTGGCCTTTTTCCACACTGTAAGGATTACAGCCACAGAGTTATAGAGACTTACAACATGGAAACAGACTCATCAGTCCAACTCGTCCATGCCGACCAGATATCCTAACCTAATCTAGTCCCGATGTAGTAACCACCTGAAGAAGGAGCAGCGTTTCGAAAGCTAGTGCTTCTAAATAAACCTGTTGGACTATAACCTGGTGTTTGTGTGATTATTAATCTAATCCCATTTGCCAGCACTTGGCCCATATCCCTTTAAACACTTCCTATTCATATACCCATCCAGATGATTCCATGAAAGAACAAAGAAAGTCTCCTGTGGAAACCAGGCACAGGTTAATGCTTATAAGGGACAGTCACACGCATTTTTCAAAGGGGGTCTCACAAAAAAAACTGCCCGCACGTTCTAAGCAAAACGGGGTCAACAGGCAACTCAACATTAACATGGACTAGTTGGGCTGATTTTGTGCTATAAGTCATTCTCTCTTGTTTTGAATCATTAATTTTTGTTTTTTTTTGCAAGGCGCAATCAGCCTACACCCAGGGCCATTTCCTCTGCTCCTCCTGCAGCAAGATCTTCCCGTTACACCGCATGCTGACCCGCCACCTGAAATGTCACAGTGCTGTGAAGAGGCACATCTGCAACTTCTGTGGAAAAGGCTTCAACGATACGTTTGACCTGAAGAGGCACATGCGAACACATACAGGTACAGCGGGGGAGGGGGTACATCAGGCCTCACAGAGAAGAGTCAGATCCCAAAAGATAACAGCAATGCCGCACACGCTCAGTGCCGCACCAGGGACTCTGTTGAGACGTTGCACGTGAACCTCTGTGCAACCAAGACCTGCTCGAGGACACAAAATCGGGATCGGAGGCATAGCTTTTTAGCTGAGACCCAAACTGAGGCTCTAACGTCTTATGTGATTTGGGACAAGGGCAAAGTGTTTTCACAATACCTTAGCCAAAATGTATCACTCAAATGAAACTTAATGTAGATGAGCAGGTCATTCCTTCCAGTTAAGGAAGCCTGAGAGACCCCTGGTGGGGATACTTCCTATGTTCAAACAATGGTGACTACACTGGCTTTAAGATGTCTTCAATGCATATCGAGTTAGAGTCATTGAGATGTACAGCATAGATACAGACCCTTTGGCCCAACTCGTCCATGCTGACCAGATTTTCTAAGCTGAGCTGGTCCCATTTGCCAGCACTTGCCCCATATCGTTCCAATTCATATACCCATCCAGATGCCTGTTAAATGTTATCTTTGTACCAGCCTTCACCACTTCCTTTGGCAGCTCATTCAATACATCCATCAACCTCTGCGTGAGAATTTTGCCCCCTAAAAACTTTCCCCTCTCACCTTAAACCTTAGCCCTCCTACTTTTGAACTGCCCTACACTGGGGAAAAGACCTTGTCTATTCATCCTATCCATGCCCCTCATGATTTTATAAACCCCTATAAGGTTGCCCCATTAGCCTCTGATGCGCCAGAGAAAACAGCCCCAGCCTATTCAGCCTCTCCCTATAGCTCAAATCCTCCAAACCTGGCAACATCCTCGTAAATCTTTTCTGAACCCTTTCTACATCCTTCCTACAGCAGGGAGACCAGAGGTGAAAGCAGTATTCCAAAAGTGGCCTACCTAATGTCCTGTACAGTCGCAACATGACCTCCTATACTCAATGCAATGACCAATAAAGCCTAGTGCATCAAATGCCTTCTTCACTATCCTAGGCATAAGTGAGGACCGCAGATGCTGGAAACCAGAGTTTAGATTAGAGTGGTGCTGGAAAAGCACAGCAAGTCAGCAGGGTTTCTAAGGAAGGGCTTTTGCCCGATATGTCGATTTTCCTGCTCCTCGGATGCTGCCTGATCTGCTGTGCTTTTCCAGCACCACTCTAATCTAAACTTCTTCACTATACTGTCTACCTGGGACTCCACTTTCAAGAAACTATGAACCTTGTGAAAGGTTGCTGTATAAATGCAAGCTCTTTCTTGTAGTGTCTGGTACCTCCTCACATTGGAGGGGGGGGGGGAACTTATCAACTCACCTTTGCTTGAAACAGGTATCCGGCCCTACAAGTGTGACCTGTGTGAGAAGGCATTCACACAGCGATGTTCCTTGGAGTCCCACCTGAAAAAGATTCACAGCATACACCAGAACTATGCCTACCGGGAACGGCGCTCCAAGATTTTCGTCTGTGAGGACTGCGGTTTTACGTCTAATCAAGGGGACACGTATTTCCTCCACATCAGGGACCATCATCCCACCAGCCCGTTACTGCGCAAGTACCTGCGGAAGCAAGGCACGTCATTCCAGGATAGATTAGACATGCTTCTCTTCCCACGTTTTGTCTAGAAACCAGCCAAGAAAGCAGCAGCACTGAGATAGCAGCTATCACGAGCAGCATCCAAAAGTTGCCCAAGAAAAACTTTTAAATTGCATCAATTGTTCTAACATAGGCAATGTGGTACCAACATGCAGGAGCAAAATGCCACAAACAGCAGCAATGCGCTGACAGAATCATCTGCTTTTATTATATTGACTGAGGGATAAATATTGGCAAGGACACCAGAGATGAACTCCACTACTCCTTGAAACTGGTTTTGGAACCAATTATGTGCACTTATTTTTTCGTGGAAGCTTAAGTCCTAGTTTTTTTTCGACAATTTTTTTTATATCCAGAAGTGCTCTTACACACATTAGCTTTGTCCCCCTCAGTCGCTGTGACATTTTTCCATCTATTAACCATCACCAGTAAATCACTCGTGGAGATTTCTCTCCACAGATGCTGCCAGACCTGCTTCATAAGTTCTAGGAGCAGAATTAAGCCATTCGAGTATGGTTCGCCATTCCATCATGGCTGACATGCTTCTTGCTCCCATTTTCCTGCTTTCGCTCCAGTTTTTCCAGCATCTGCAGTTCTTTCAGGTTTCAGTAAATCACTGTGATGGATCCTGGGTTTAACGTAGCGGGGAGGGTACCAGAACACATTGTCACTAACAGGGAGGTGGTGACATAGTCAGAATAACACTAAACAACTTAGAGCATGGGTTCAAAATCTCACCACAGTGAGGTGGCCTGGAATTAAAAGGTAGTCTCAATTATGGAGAACTTCATTGATTGCTGCAATGGCCCATCTGCATCATCAATGCAGACCTTCAGAAAAGGCTATCTTTCACACTTAGTAAGTAATAACATCACAGGACTCACATTTCAGAACCTCACAATAGCAGCGGGTAGAAATTAAATGAATAAATCTGGAAATAAAAGCTGGTCTCAGTCACAGTGATCATAAACATATTGTTTAAAAAATCCACCTGGTTCACTAACGGTCTTCAGGGAAGGAAATCTGCCACCCTTGTGTCGTCTAGCCGACTGTGACTCCAGATTCACAGCCAAGAGTTGACTATTATCCTCCAAAACGGCTTAGCAAAATACCCAGTTCAAGAGCACCTAAGAATGAGCAAAAATAGCCTCTTCAGAATCCAAAGGAAAGAAACGAGATTAGCTGCTCAAGTGTCTGGAATAAACTTGTCATTTGGAGGTGTTCACTGTGATACTTGATCTAACAAGTTGGGAAGGTTAGCTAGGAGGAGGAGGCATCACTTGACACAAAAGAATAACTCTGATTTCTCTCCACAGATGCTGCCCGACCTGCTAAGCTTTCCCAGCAATTTCCGTTTTTGTTTCTTTTTTACAGCGTCTGCAGTTCTTTCGGTTTTTATTCAGTACAGATTGTTTACTGTTTGAACAGCTTCTGAACTGAAAAATATTAAGTGAACATTGAAAATCTCAAATGATAACAGAAAATTTATTCCAGGTGTAGGAGCATCTGCAGAGAGAGAAACAGAGTTAAAATTTCAGATGTGACTTTTTAATCTAATTTTAAATTCTAACCATACATCTCTCCATAGACTCTGCGGCCATTAACTTGCTGAGCATTTCCAAGTTCAGTTTTAAGTTGCAGTGAAGTGTTCATCACCCGAACTGTCCAACTCAATGGTGTCGATAAACAATTTGTTTGCTTTCAGCTAGGGCAATTTGGGATGGGCAATAAACACTGGCTAGCCAGCAACACCACACATCCCACAAAAATAAATAAATTTTCAAAAAAGATAATGGGAAACAGATGGCAGTTTGGCATCAAACAGACTTCATATTAAGAGATGACAAACAATTTTAAATTGGGGCGAGAGAAAAAATATAAAAAGGACAGATGGGAACATCAACAGGATCGGAGCTGTCCACAGGCCTGAGTTTGATGCCAGATTGACTGTGATAAAACACAGGCATGTCTCCAAATGAGTTCAGGAGCAAGCACAGGAGAAAGGAATGTTCTGAGGCACAGTGGGTAGTGCACTTGCCTCAAGTTTAGGAGGTCCAGTTGGAGTCCCACTCCAGGACTCAATGGCCAAGAAAATGTGTGCGCACAACAGGACCAAACAGGGTGCCCATCAACCTGCAAATCTTTTCAACATATGCAAATGATGATTAGCGAGGCTGGGAGAGATTCCTGGACAACCGTGTAGTGGAGAATATGTGGGAGCCTCTAGCTGTCCATAGTTCTGAACTCCAGTAAGGCAGAGCAAGTTAGAGAGGGGGAAAATAATCTCACTGTAACAAAGCACGTTCCTAATGTCGGGAACATGAATGTATGAATGCTGAGTGAAGACAAAGGGGAACTTCGCTGAGGTCGAAGACTCAGACAGTGGTCAGGGTACCATAGAGCCACTGGCAGCCCAGAAACTGCAGTTTAGAGGCTGTAAATTTTCCAGAAAAGAAAATTAAGGTACTACTGAGTAGCACAGCTTGTTGGTACACAAATGAGATGCACACAGAGTGGACTCAGGCAGAAAACTTTTCAATTCACATCCAAATCATAGAATCCTTACAATGTGCAAGTAGGCCATTGAGTCCACACTAACCTTCTGAAGAGCATCCCACCCTATGCCTGTAACCCTGCATGTCCTATGGCTAATCCACCTAACTTGCACATCCCAGGATACTATGGGGCAATTTACCTAACCTGCACATCTTTGGATAGTGAGAGGAAATCGGAGCACCCAGAGGAAACCCACACAGACAGTGGGAGAATGTGCAAACTCCACACAGACAGTCATCCGAGGTTGGAATTGTATCCAGTCCCTAGTGCGGTGAGGCAGCAGTGCTAATCACTGAGCCACCCTGCTGCCTACAAATCACCCAAAATATTTACATCCTGTTCTCTGACCATCTAATATTCATAGACTCTACAAATCAGAACACGTTTGCTTCTCTCCCATCCTGTCCATGAGGATCAATGAAGAATCTGATGCAGGCATTGGGTGGATGTAACTGGTTAACTCTGTCCATCAGAAAAGAACAGCAACATGTCAGTCAGGCTGCAGAATGACATTAAAATGTACATTGGTGCACACATTAATGCAGCAGAATAAGACTGCTGTTTCATAAAATTACAAGTAGGGACACAGCAACAGCTTTCATTTATATACAGCTATTATGGAGTAAATTGACCCAAGGCACTTGACAGGAGGGCTTATCAAACACAAATGGACTTTGAGCTAAAGAGCAAAATAAAACAAAGAACTGCAGATGCCTGAAGATCTGAACAAGAACAGAAACAGCTAGAGATACTCGGCAAGTCTGGCAGCACGTGGAGAGAAAGCAGAGTTAACCTTTTGAATCCAGTGAACCGTCTGCAAAGAACTAAAGAGCAAGATAGCAGGAATTGAACAAATGTTTTCTTTAAAAGATAGGCTTTAAGGAGCTTCTCAAAAGATGAAGAGACAAGTAGAATTTGTTTCAGGAAAGTTTTGCAGAATTGAAGCCTCTAGACAGTTAAAGGCAAGGCTGCGAAAGAAGTGGGAAAATATACATTGTATCATTTTTTTAAGCTTCTCTGAGACATACTTTTATATAAGAGCCTTTACATAACAAAGAAAAATCACAGGAGTTTACTGTATCATTTAACACAACTAGATAAAGACAAAGAAAAACATCAGTGTGTATGGGGCAAGGGAATCAGAATAGATAAACTCTGATGTATATTCACTTCAGATACTAAGTGGTTTTTCTTGATTCCGTGAAACAGTACTGAGAGATACCACTTAAGTAAATGCTGATTCACAGAACATAATTCCAACTTTTTAAAATATTTATTACTGTATTTACAAATCAGCAGTCAGTGCATTAAAAAAAATAAACATTTGACCAAACAGCTGATTTTTCTGACTCAATTTTGCATTGTCCATGAATTGACAGTCTGATTGTTGAGAAAGGTCACAGGTGGTACAGTCTGACAAGGACACAGCAAAGTCTCACGGGCTGACACAGCCTCCTCACTCAGTCCAGCGATGGCCGCAGTGTGGTGCTGTGCACACATAGTATAGCCTCATTGCGTCCTGCAGCGGGGAGGAACGGTAGCTGCAATTAGATGTATGCTTCAAACTCAATCTTTTGTCCCTGATGAGTCACAGACACCATTTGGCTCATTCACAGAAGTGGAGGCAAACTGGCAGTCAGGTTTCCCTACATTCTAATATGTTTCTCACCCTTTTAAAACCATAAACGCTGTTAATGTTGTACATAAAGCAAGGTCACAGTCCTGACCTAAACCTTAATAGGCACGTAAACACAACAATTGAACTGTCTAAAATTTTGAGGGAAGCTTCCTGGATTTTACATTTTAAAACTGAAGAATACTTAAATCTTATGTACACCTATTGTACTTAACATAAGATTTACTACATATCCACATATTAGTTTTTTTTACAAAGCAAGACCCTTGTTATCCTCAGAGATCTCACTTTCGAATAATTATGGTTCTCCAGAGAGTCTGTAACCAATACACCATATTGTCACACTCCCATAGCACTCTAATCAAGGGTCAAACTTAAAGCTTTTCATCACCCAGGCTACCTATTCAGAGCCATGACTTAGAAAACAAAAGAAAACCCACACACACCCTGAGTAATTCATGGCTGTTCATTATCCTATTCTCCCTGGCTACACATTCAGACTCACAAACTGTCGCAAAGGCATTTCAAAGCAGACAGCTACGTGCACATTTCGAGCTAGGCGGCAGAAGGTTTAAGTAGTGGTTACAATGGCTGCTGGAGCCTGCAGACGGCTCGATACTGGGCTTGGCAGGAGTGCTGAGAGAACCCACTCAGCAAACAAAAAATACGGTCAGTAAACAAAGCAGCACTGCATGCCAACACCTACTTTCACAAGTTTAAACACCCTTCCCTTACATCTTTAAGAGAGGATAAATTAAAGTTCAGTTTTATTTACCAAAGGACAAATAGTGAAAAACAACTAATGTTTGTTCTGTGGCCTCTAATAGATAACACAATTATCCATATCACTGATGATATTCAGTTGCGTTATGTGGCTTGAATACATGCTTTTGACAATTACGTGCATATTTCCAATAGGTTCAATGTCTGTACCTCAGCTCTTGCACTGTGTGACTGGAAAAACACAGCTTCCTTGTGTCCACACCTGCAACGACATTTTAAAACAGCTGTTAACAGCTTTCAGAAGAATGTGTACAGCCTGGTGAATTTTCACACAATCTCAGAACTGCTGTAGTGCAGGAGGAGACCATTCAGCCCACAAGCCTGCACGAACAATTCACATTGTTCCATTCCCACATCTTCTCCTCTTGGTCTGTCAAAGCACGCAGTTCATTTTCAGATAACAGCCTTAATTCCCTTTTGAGCATTTCAAGTGAACTCAGACTGCGCATTTCAGACTGTACCCACTCACTGCTTGAACAAGGTTTACCACATGGCACTTTTGCTTGTTTTGATAAGAAGTTTAAATCTGTGGCCTCTTGTTCTCAATCCCCTAATGAGCAGAAGCAGTTTTTCCCTTTCTGATTTTTCTAGACCCATCATTTTTGATACAAAACTGATTGAAGGCATACATTTTCTGGAAACAATGAGGAGAAGCAACATGGTCCAATTTTAAAGTGGGTGCAGTAACAGAGACTTGTATGCCCCCAAATCTTCGATATCCAGAAGACCACTGAAGAAAATCTTGGGATCCTTGGATTTAACTGAGGGATAGAGCACAAATACATGCAAAAATCTTAAAAGTTCATATTAGGCTTCAGCTGGAGTACTGCATCTAATGCTCAGCCATTCACTGTAGGGTGTTGTGGCCTGGGAAGGAGGGACGGGTGATTTACTGTATGATATCAGTTGAGGGACCTCAGTTATATGGAGTGGAAAAGCAGAGAGGTTCCCTCATTACAGTCTGAGGGGCTAAGAGGGGATTTGATAGAGATGTTTAAAGGGTCTCGGGAGACTAAGGAGAAATTGTTTCCAGGAGGGTCAGTAAACAGACGACAGAGTAACTGGCAAAACAATTCTAGACCTCCTATGACCAAGAGAGCATTGCATGGGCTGGAAACAGATTCAGGAGTCATTGTTAAGAATTAACTGGATAATTGAAGGCGAGAAAACAGCTATGGGGAAAGACACGTGTTTAGGGACAGGGACATGGAGATCACCTGGACAAGAGGACATGGAGATCACCTGGACACCCCAACAAAGAGCTGGCATAAGCACGATGGGTTAAATGGGCTCCGTCTGTGCTATATTAGTTAATGACATTACCTATCTGTCTCATGGCAATGGCAGCTAGTGTTCTGCTTCGCAAGTATCCCAAACCCCTCTAAGGTTCACTGGCCTCAGGCTGTCAGTCTCCATCCCCAGCTCCAGCTCCTCACAGCAAATGCCTCAAGCTTTTTCTCTGCAATGCATCAGCTGCTGCTGCACATTCAGGCCACAGGCTGATATGCCAGTTTCTGAGGCTGCCTCTGCTCCAGGTCCCAGGATAACATCCAAGCTGCTCTGGTTAGAACATCTATTTCTCAGGAAAAAGACATTAAATGCCCACAACAATTACAGTGAGAATGAATTACTCCTAATTGAGGGTGCTAACATCTGCCTATGGAAGGAGGGTGGAGATTAGGAGAAGGTAGACAATGTGCAATAAGTAGTCATCATCATGGAAAGGATTATGAGGTTTAAAGGCTGACTCAACATGGAAGAGGGCAGTGAGATGTTGCAGCATTAGATATCACAAGTCAAGGCAGAAGGAGCCGAGGCACACTGTCGAGATTGGGGATTAGGTATTATTATTTTTTGACTAGCTCCAACAGGACAGTCAGATCTGAGTCAACTGGAGAAAGGTTTGGATGATTCACATAGTCAGATAAGCCACCTGACTGCTGTGCTATTGGAGGTCATATACCTGACATTTTCCTAAGACAGATTTTGTCCTCTCTTATTGCACCAAACAAGAACCTCTGTTCCGTATCTACGACAGAAAGGCAAGTGTGATCCAATCCATGACCTTCTACAACACGGTTGATAAAGGTTCTCAATGGGAGAAAGTGAGGACTGCAGATGCTGGAGATCTGTGTCAAGAGTTTGGGGCTGGATAAGCACAGCTGGTCAGGCAGCATTTGAGGAGAAAGTGAGGTCTGCAGATGCTGGAGATCAGAGCTGAAAATGTGTTGCTGGAAAAGCGCATCAGGTCAGGCAGCATTTGAGCAGGAGAATCGACCTTTCAGGCATAAGCCCTTCAACAGGAATGTTCTCATAATCAGAAAGGTTCTCAATGATCAACAATTTAGAATGGCTGCGTATTAGAGAGCATGGTGCAGTGAATAGGTAGACACATCATCTTTCTCCCTGATAACTCAAGACTGGATCGTCAACAAATTTAGGCTGTATGAGAACTCTTGTAAAATAAAGTCTGAAGTCACAAGACACTAGGTTGTAGTCCAACAAGTATAGTTAAAATCACAAGCTTTCTGAGCGCTGTCCCTTCATCAGGTGAAGCAGAAGGAGGCATGTCCTCTTACTTCACCTGAAGAAGGTGCAGCGCTCTGAAAGCATGTGATTTTAAATAACTGTCTTGGGCTATAACCTAGTGTCTTGTAACGGCTTTGTCCATTCCATCCAACACTAGCATCTCCACATCTTTGTACAATAAGGCAAAGCTGCAGTACTACTTGCTTTGGGCAGGGATGGTCTTCTGTTCTGGGCAGTGTGGGATCTTGTGCCACATCAGCTATGATTTGGGTCAATTCACTGTGAAAGAAGAACAAAGATACCTTTATGAAAACAATGTAGGTGCTGCGGTCAAAACAGTGCAATGGTTACTGGTATAAAGTTCAACCATACAAGATCAGGCCCAGCTATTCCATGTATTAGAAAACAAAAAGAAATTCAACTTGAAGGCCACTGGACCAATGGTGATGAGTGTCACAACATTCGTTGCTGTTACACCACTCAAGCTGATCGCAACTTCTGGCGTCCATATGTGAGCAGAAACCAGGAAATTTGGAAATTGCTGTCATAATTTGACATTCCTTCAAAACAAGCACCCTCTGAGCTCCCCCAGACAGCAATCAACTGGAAAACACTGAACTGAAGACAGAAGTTCAGTTGCTACACTCTTGTTCTCATTATAAAAAACTCTAACAGTGTCAAATGAAGAGTAGCTGGTTTTTGTTTTAAAATGCACTCAGTTCAAATTACTATTAAACACCCCTCTGGCCCTAAATAGCGAAGTTTGTCCATGGATGTCAAACTATTTGACTCGGAAAAAAATCTGCATTGATTATCTTCATTATTAATCTTTCCTCTTAATTCAATCATTTATTTTACTGTCTGAATTATTCATATTTTAAGCAAAGAAGCTCAAGCGCTTTCAAATTCCTTCACTGTCTGTGAGAATAATGCAATGTGATTGGTTGTTCACAGCACTGCTGTTAGAAGTGGCCTTGACTTGGTGCTAGATTTAAACAGCTGGTGGAGACTGGGGGAAACCACAGCATAGAGATTCTGGATTTGCCTGGGGAAGTTCTTTCGAACCCAGCAGTGAGTGCCAATGTTTCACTGAAAACAGCAAAATCCAGACCAATATCTCAGTATATCCAGACCGAGAGTCTCTTATGAAAAACTACCAACGTTACAATATTTTGCTAAATGGTTCCTTGCAAAATCACCTAGCGTTTAGATCGTGTATCACTTGCTTGAAACTTATCATTTTTTTCCTGGGCTGAAGAAGATATTTTTGGATATAAAAAAAATTAAATGGAATATCCTGATATGGTCATTAAACGGTTACAGAAACAGGTGTTCTTAAGGTGAGGATTCCAAGTAGCCACATCTTAGTAATCCTCTAGTACATCACCAAAAGAGTCAAATCTCTGGGTGGAAGGTGTTTATGCATCAAGATGCCAACACAGGAACAGCTGTTCTATCCTGACTTGAAGCACACAAACTTTAACGAGATTATGCCTCAAGTACTGTGTAGTTTTGATCTCCATATCCAAGGAAGGACACACATCACTTAAAATGCAATACAATCAAAATACAAGATTGATTCCTGGGATGAGAGGTCTGGCTGGAAGTTTAGAGCTTTGTCTCAGAGAATAAGAGCGGGCCATTTGTGACTCGGATAGGGCAATACTTCTGCATTGAGTTTGAGAATCTTTGTAATTCTTTTCCCCAGAGAGCTGTGGATGCTCAATTGGTAACTAAGTTCAAGACTGAGACCAGTAGATATTTGGACATGTTTATTAGACTCAAGCCACACCAAGATTAAAATCAGCTAAAATCTTATTCAAATGGTGTAGTGAGCTCGAGAATCAGTTTCACACACTCTTGTTCCTGCTCCTATACTTGCAGACTTTCCACCAAGACCATGGGGCAGCAATCAGATCAACTTTATGTTCTCTAAAGCACAGCACTAGGTGAAGACTGAAATAAGGTCATTCAGCAAATATTGGTCTGCATGGTTCAGGACCACAGAGAGCGTTTAACCACAATGTTCAAGGGAGCCACAAGAAATGAGAAGAACCACAGTGGGGTGGGGTGGGGTGGGGTGGGGTGGCACAGTAGCTCAGTGGTTAGTACTGCTGCCTCACAGCGCCAGGAACCTGGGTTCAATTCCAGCCGCGGGTGACTGTCTGTATAGAGTTTGCACATTCTCTCCATGCCTGTGTGGGTTTCCTCCAGGTGCTTCAGTTTCTTCCAACAGTCCAAAGATGTGCAGGTCAGGTGGACTGGCCATGATAAATTGCCCATTGTGCTCGGTACATTAGTCAGGGGTAAAATGCAGGGGAATGGGTCTGGGTGGACTTGTTGGGCCAAAAGGCCTGTTTCCACACTGTAGGGAATCTAATCTAATCACTCTCAATAATTCGTGTCTGTTATGCCAGTCCTGCATGTAGCTAGCTTCTCCATGGTACACTTACAACTTAACTGCCAGCCTCCGTTACAATGATGCACTGCTTAACATCGCACACAGCAGACACATGCTACTTACTCCACTTCATGCGTGATTTTGTTGACATAGATACAGCTGTTATCAGCTTCTTGTTGGTAGTCACAGTTTCGACACTGAAATTAAAACATATAGCATTTAAGTTAGAGCCTGGTCACACAGATCATGAAAAAAAAGCTGTAGTTCTTCATATGGACTTGAAACGTTAACTCTGATTCTCTCTCCAGTGATGCTGCCACTGCTGAGTGTTTCCAGTATTCGGTGTTTGTCCTGACATATTAGCTTAGTGTGTCTCTCCACTGATGCTGCCGAATATTTTAAGCAATTTACATTTTAATACAGGCCCTGATTAGATGAGAACAAGCTTCTGGTTCAAGTGTTTACACCTTCAGTTTCCCATTCATTCTGCAGGGAAGCACAGAGTTTGGGAATTCAGAAATGTAGAGGCACTGATACCCAGTGCAGCTCATGATTCAGCATAGACTGCTGAAGCATTCTGCATTGTCTGGGCTAGTGTAACACTGGGCAATGTCTTTATGTTCCAAACATTTTCTCACTGTGATTCCATTTTACAAGTTTGGTGCACACCTATCAGCATGGCAGCAGTCGTGGCTAGAGTTTTAAATCCTCTCCCTTGGGATGTGTGGCAATCATCACTGAATCAAACCTGATGCACAAAACAGAGATGGGATTCACCAGATGTCACAAAATCAGCCACAAGCTTGGCACAATTTGCCAGAAAAGTACAATTTATTCAAAACGATCCACTGTTTGATGGCCGCCATTTTGTTCTTGGACCTTGCAACCCTAAAATTTAATCTTACAACCCCACTCTGTAGGAAGTCTGCCCCAGGCCAGTGAATGTAGGAACCATTCACCCCATTTTCAGTCAGTAATCTAAAACATCAAAACATTAAACATCTGGTGGTAATATTGCTGGACTATTAATCCAGAAACCCAGGTAAAAGTTCTGGCAATCTGGGTTTGAATCCTGTAATGGCAGATGGTACAATTCAAATTCAATAAAAATCTGAAATTAAATGTCTGATGATGACCACAAAACCATTGTTGATTCTCAGTAAAAACCCATCTGTTGCACTAATGTCCTTTAGGGAAGGAGACTGCCATCCTTACCTGGTCTGGCCTACATGTGACTCCAGACCCACAGCAATGTGGTTGAATCTTAACTGCCCTCTGGGCAATTAGGGATGGGCAATAAATGCTGGTCTAGCCAGCAACGCCCTCAACCCATGAATTAAACCCTTGCAATTCTAAGGTTTAAGTGCTTTTGTGTGTCATACAGACTAGCATTTCACCAACAGTAAACTTAGAGTTGTGCAACATTGCAGATTACACTTTGCATGTTCAACAGCCAAGGGATTTAATCAGTTTGTCGCCATCCAACACCAGCTACAAAATATTTCAGCGTTTTTTTTGCTTACAAACACATTTCTCTGTTGTTCAGACAAGTTGTCAACTTAAATGACAAGCTCTGCTGCTTTTACATAAATCCATGCACAGACTCCAGGGATTTCCTTTCTTCTAGTTCTCCACCAGCCTCACAGTAAAAAAAACCTTGTTAATTGCATCACAATTACACTTTGTAAACTTCAGCTCTCCCACAGTTGGGTTGCACTCCTGAATACAAACAGCAAGATTTGTCAGAAACTAAAAGCAGCCATGACTACTCGAGAAATGAACCTGGTAACAGATTACTGTCATTTATTCCCATAACTGTAACACCTATGTAGCACCTTGAACAATATAAATTCTTCCAAAGTACTTCACGGGACAGTTAACTCAAAATTTGTCACTGAACCACAAGATATTGGGACAGATGATCAAAATGTTGTTCAAAAAGACAAACTTTAAGGAGTATTTGAAATGGAGTGTGAAAAAAAAAACAAAAGTGGGGGACGGGGATGGGGACAGGAGGGAGGGGCAGGAACAAGAGAGTAGCAGGGGAGGGGAAGAGTGTGGCAGAAGTGGGGAGAATGAGGGGGAGAAGGGTGGAGTTGCGGTAAGAAGCAGGCAGGGAGAAGACAGAAGACGTGAGAAGAGGGAAGAGAAGGGGGCAGGAGTGAGAGGAGGGGAGGGAGAGAGGAGAAAGCAGGAAGAAGAGGGGAAA
This sequence comes from Chiloscyllium plagiosum, assembly GCF_004010195.1. NCBI lineage: Eukaryota > Metazoa > Chordata > Chondrichthyes > Orectolobiformes > Hemiscylliidae > Chiloscyllium > Chiloscyllium plagiosum. The sequence continues at coordinate 7,164,244 of NC_057750.1, read as the reverse complement.
AAGGGAAGAGGGAGGGCAAGAGCGAAGAGTTTAAGGCCCAGGCAGCTAAAGTCACTGTTGTCAACAGTGGAGCCAACACAATCCAGTTTCTTTCATTTATAGTTTGAACGATTACTCTTCAATACTACAGAAATTTAATACTGCCATTTGCAGTTGCTTCACAGAATTGTTACAGGACAGAAGGCTATTCAGCCCATCATGATGAAATAGGAAAATTAGGTAATTACAGACTAGTTAGCCTGATATCTATGATGGGGAAATTATTGGGACTAACTGCATATCTGGAACATATTTAGTTAATCATGGATTAATGACAGAAAGGTCATGCCCAGCAAAACCTCATTGTATTTTTTGAGGTGGTGATTGAGGACAGGAGAATGTCTACATCATTCATATGTACTTCCAGAAGGCATCTGATAAAAATCCCACATAAAGACTTTTAACTAATGGCCATGAGATTGAGGGCAAAATACTGACATGACAGGTGACAGAGTAGGGATAATGGGGAAATAGAGATAACTGAGGAGGCTGTTCGAAAGATCGCTTTACGCCATTTCCCTTTTATGAAAGACCTACATTAGGACCTGTTTTCACTAATCCGAAGAGGACTTTTGCTTTTACGAGAAGAGGTCAAACTTTTGCCATATAAATTAATGCATTTTCGCATTATGGCATTTTGGCGAACGAAAGATTTCATAAGAACGCTCTACTTTCAGATAGCAGAGGGGGGATACCTGTACCCGAATTGTTAGAATGTGACTAGTGGTGTCCCAAAAGGATCTGTTAGGGCCTCAATTATTCACATTATTTCTTCACATCTTGGATCATGGCACAGAAAGTCACATACACAAATTTGCTGATGACACAAAGCTAGACGGCAATGTAGATAATGGTACTGATGATAGTCTATCAATTGCTCTTTATAATTTTATACCAAGTGAATGAGCAAAACCGTAACAGATGCAGTTTAATTTAAGCTAGTGTGAGGTTATCCACTTTGGATCGAGAAAGGGTAGATCAGTGTACTTACTAGATGGTATGAAGTTAAATACAGTGAATGAACGAGACACTTTGGGGCTCAGATGCATAGATTTTTAAAATGTCACAAACTGGTACAGAAAACAATCATGAAAGCTACTGGAATGCTGGCCTTTATATCTACAGGAGTGGAGGACCAGGATGCAGAAGTTATGCTGCAAATGTACAAAACCCTATAGACCCTACATTGAATACTGAGCGCGGATGTGGGACTTTGGAAGGAAAGATTGGCCTTGGAGGGAATTCAACATGGGTTTAAAAGAATGATACCTAGACTTCAAGGATTACACTTTAAACAAAACCCAAATGAGGTCTGTTCTTTCTCGAATTTAAACGTTTAAGGGCGATCTGATCAAAGTCTTTGTGATATTAACAAGAAAAAAAGATAAGCAGTCTGGCCCTAATTCACAGACTATTTCCCAAGTTCTGGAATCTCCAAACAGGGAAACCGCCTGTGAATTAGGACCGGATCACTTAGGAGAGATGTTAATAAGCACTTGTATACACAAAGGGTGGTAGAATCCTGAGAAGCTGGGTATTTTGTTTACATGACATTTATTTTGTCACAACATCACCCTTTTCCAATCCTTCCTCTGCAGCAGCAGAAATATCCCTGGATGCACCAATGTGTGACTGGATTCTGCTCCTTCACATCAAGTACTTTATGTAAATACAACAACCTGCAGGAGCACTTTCCGCTGGGGTGGGACCAAATGCAAACAGTCCCTTATACACACCAGGGAATGCAACTACAACATAGCACACCACCTGATAAAAATGTGGAACAGTGTAAGGGCCAGCACAACCAAGCTCCAGCAGCAATACTTCATCTTTCAACTGGGCTCTTTACCTTCAGAACCCACTGAATTCAGGTATTTCACATCATCAGTTCTGCCACATTTTTTGGTCAAAGCTGTTGGATGATTCTTCCACTGCCTACCCGGTCCATATTAACCCCACCCCCAACTTAACAACATTCCACCTCCATCAAACCCATCCCATTATCATCTCCTTCTGCCTCACATCCCATTTGTTAGTTAATCCAGTATCTACCATTTTGGTCCTTTGTATCACCTGTCTATATTGTGTTGATACTTTTGCTCCTGAAAGCTGATCTCAGCAAAACTGAGATTCCTGAATAAAACAATCACTTTAAAAACGTGTGAACTCACCGCATAAAGCAGGATCCGGTTTTCTTTATCTTCCTTTGGATACAGCATATTATTACTAACACAAACAAGAAAAATCATGCTTAGAAAATAACAGACGAAAGGATTACAATACCTAAATACAATTTCCCTATCCTGCTGCCAGACCTAATGGGTGCTTCCATTATTTCCTGCTCTTATTTCTGATTTACAGTATCTTGGTACAATTCATTTTACTGCTGGCTGTGACCTAACTTGTAGTCATGTGAACAAGCAGGAGTAAGCCATTCAAACAGATAATGGCGATCTGATGGAAACCTCAAATCTGTATTTTGAGGGGAAAGGGCGAAATAAAGTCGGGGAATTGGGGGGGGGGGGGCAACAAAGTAGG
>NC_057750.1:7141455-7160595 GCF_004010195.1 Chiloscyllium plagiosum | reverse complement strand
GATGGGGGGGGTGGGGGTGGGGGTGGTGAGGGGGGTGCCTGTGTGAATGTTCCCCCCCCCCTCACCACCCCCTCACCATTCCTGGCAGAAGCGGATTCCCACGAAGCCGGGCCCCCCGCTCCCTCCCTCGAAATCCATCGCGCCGAAACTTCCAGACGCGCCGCCGAACTCACCGCCGCGCATGCGCTTCCGTCCCGGACGGCGGCCCCGCAGGCCCCGGCGGCGAGAACGCGTTTCGAAACCGCCAGCGCCCCCCTTCGGCTCGGGGCGGTCGGTCCAGGGACTGGGACTGGGGATGGAGCTGGAGCTGTGCTGGAGCTGTGCTGGGATTGGGGCTGGAGCTGTGCTGGGATTGGGGCTAGAGCTGGAATTGGGGCTGGAGCTGTGCTGGGATTGGGACTGGGAATGGAGCTGGAGCTGTGCTGGGATTGGGACTGGGATTGGGACTGGGAATGGAGCTGGAGCTGTGCTGGGATTGGGACTGGGAATGTGATTGGGGCTGGAGCTGGGATTGGAGATAGGGCTGGAGCTTGGATTGGGTCTGGAGCTGAGATGGCATTGGAACTGGGATTGGGATTGGCACTGGAAATAAGAGTGGGCATGGAGCTGGGAATTAGACTATACCTTGGATTGGGAATGGGACTGAGAATAGAGCTGGGATTGGGAATGGAGCTGGGTCAGCCCTCTGCATTTGAAGGTTGCCAACCCTTTCACAAAGGGACAATCTGTGCATCTTCAATGAACATACAGCAAACATGGTGGCCATTTTGCCCATCTTGCCTGTGCTTGCTAGTGATGAGACTGATTTTTGGTACCAGGTCGAACTCATGTCCCTTGTTACTTTACAAGTTCAGAAGAAAAGGTGATCTTATGGATCTTTCCTCATGTGGGACAAATCTAGAATGAGAGCATAGTTTTAGGATAAGGGTTTAAAACAGAGGAGGAGAAATTACTTCTCTCAAATAAACCATGAATCATGGAATTCAGTAGCCTGGTGTGTGGTGCATGATGGGACATTGTGCAAATTTAAGAAGGACATAGTCAGTTAGGTCAGTTGATTGGGTGGCTAGTTTGCAATGAAGAATGACAACAATGCATTAGTTCAATTCTCACACTGGCCGAGGTTACAATGAAGGCCCTACCTTAACCTTTCCCCTCTCCTACAGTGTGGTAACCCTCAAGTTAAACTCTTTCTCGCTTAGGTCCTCTGGAACAATGGTGTCTTGAGTGTAAAATTAATGTTTGTGAGAAGCTTTGTAGCTCGGGTGGTCGTTATTGTGGTTGTCAGTTCCAGCTGTCTGCTGCAGTGGTCGGTATATTGGGTCCTGGTCGAAGTGCTTATTGATTGAATCTGTGGATGAGTGCCACTCATCCTGGATCCAATATAGCGGCCACTGCAGCGGACAGCTGGAACTGACAACCGGAAGTGGCAGAGACAAACCACTATAAATGCCGGAGGAAACATCACAGAAGTGCTTCACAGGAGGCTCCCAAGCACTGAGGATGTCACCTAGACAGGGGACGAAACGTCTGCAACACAAATTCCCAGCTCGGCGAACAGAACCACAATAAAATTAATAGAGGGCTCGGCAGGGTTGGTGCAGTGGAAATATATCCCACTGGCTGGGAAGATGCTTCTGAATCAAATGGACACAGTCTCAGAATAAGGGGCAATTCCCTAAATGAGGAGGAATTTCTTCCCACAAAATCCTTGGAATTCTCTTCCCCTAGGGTTATGGAAATCAATCATTGAGCATGTCCAAGTCGGAGTCATAGTCATACAGCACAGACACAGACCCTTTGGCCCAACCAGTCCATGTCGACCATAATCTCAAACTAAACTGGTCCCACCTGCCTGCTCCTGGCCCGTATCCCTCAAAACCTTCCCTATTCATGAACTTATACAAATGTTTTTTTTAAATGTTGTAACTATACCTGAAGCCAAGACTTCCTCTGCAAGTTCATTCCAAACAGCATAAGGACTAGGAGCAGGAGTCGGCCATCTGGCCCCTCGAGCCTGCCCCACCATTCAATAGGATCATGGCTGATCTTTTTGTGGCCTCAGCGCCACTTACCCGCCCTCTCACCATAATCCTTAAATCCTTTACTGTTTAAAAAGTTATCAATATGGAAGCCTCAACCACTTCAACGGGCACAAATCTTCCTCTGTGTCAAAAATGTTACCCCTCATGTCTTTTAGAAATCTTTCTCATCTCACCTTAAAAATATGACCCCAACTCTTGAAATCCTCCATCCTATGGAAAAGACACCTGCCATGCACCTTATCTATACCTTTTATAAACCCTGTCAGGTCACCCCTCAACTTCCTGTGTTCCAGTGAAAAAAGTCTCAGCCTCTCCTTCAAACTTAAACTCCTATAACTTTAAAACTCAATAGATTTCTGGTTAATGATGTTTAACCAGGTGGCTCAGTGGTTAGCACTGCTGCCTCACAGCGCCAGGGTCCCAGGTTCAATCCCAGCCTTGGACGACTGTCTGTGTGGAGTTTGCACATTCTCCCCGTGTCTGCGTGAGTTTCCTCCAGGCACTCCGGTTTTCTCCCACATTCCAAAGATGTGCAGGTTAGGTGAATTGGCCATGCTAAATTGTCCATAGTTGTTGAGGTGCATTAGTCAGAGGGGGGTTGGTTACTCTTCGGAGGGTTGGTGTGGACTTGTTGGGCTGAAGAGCCTGTTTCCACACTATAGGGAATCTAATCTAATCAAACATAGGAGTAGGCCATTCAGCCCTTCAAGTCTGCTCCACCATTCAATATGAACATCCAACTCAGTCCCCAGTACTCACCTTCTCATAATATGGGGATAGTGAAGAAAATGGCATTGAGCCAGATCAACAGACATGATCTACAATGGAGGAACAGGCTGGAGGAGGCGTAATTCTGCTCATACCTTCATAAATCCTCTGGGACGTTCCCTGTAGAGCATATCATTGCGAGATTGTTCACGTTCCCAAAAATCTCCAAGGGGGGCTCCAATTTTTCCAGTCCCCAAACCTGACAGGAATCTACCAACCAGTTGACAGGGTGACTGAGAAGGAGGGGATTTGGGAAAGCTGACTCCATCCCAGTGTCTCCCTGTTTCATTAAAATCTATCACCTAGTGATTGCAAAGGACAGGAATGTTACAAGGTACCATGGCAACCGAACTAGTTAGCCATTGTTGTTACTGAATGCCACAAGAGAACATTCTCAGGACATCCATTGCTAAATGTCGCAAACTACCAGATAACAAATGATTCTTGAGGTTGTGCATTTTGTTTGGAACAATAGGGAGATCACGTTATTCACTCATGGGGCGTGGCCAACATTTATTGTCCACCTTTTTGCCCTGGAGAAGGTCATAGAGTATCAGAAACAGACCCTTCAGTCCAATTCGTCCATGCTGACCAGATATCCTAAATAAATCTAGATTAGATTACTTACAGTGTGGAAACAGGTCCTTCGGCCCAACAAGTCCACACCACCCTGCCGAAGTGCAACCCACCCATACCCCTACATTTACCCCTTACCTAACACTACGGGCAATTTAGCATGGCCAATTCACCTGACCTGCACATCTTTGGACTATGGGAGGAAACCGGAGGAAACCCACGCAGACACGGGGACAATGTGCAAACTCCACACAGTCAGTCGCCTGAGGCGGGAATTGAACCCAGATCTCTGGCGCTGTGAGGCAGCAGTGCTAACCACTGAGCCACCGTGCCACCCACTTACCATTTACCAGTATCCCTTGGCCTAAGTCCTTCTAAACTCCTCCTATTCATGTACGCATCCAGATGCCTTTTAAATGTTGTAATTGTACCAGCCTCCACCACTTCCTCGGGCAGCTCATTCCATACACGCACCACTCTCTGTGTGAAAAAGTTGCCTCTTAAGTCCCTTTTAAATCTTTCCCCTCTCACCTTAAACCTATGCCCTCTAGTTCTGGTCTCCCCCACCCTGGGGAAAAGACCTTGTCTATTTACCCTATCCACGTCCCTCATGATTTTATAAACCTCTATAAGGTCACCCCTCAGCCTCTGATGCTCCAGGGAAAACAGCCCCAGCCTGTTCAGCCTCTTTCCATCGCTCAAATCCTCCAACCCTGGCAACGTTTTCATAAATCTTTTCAAGTTTCACAACATCTTTCCTACAGCAGGGAGACCAGAATTGAACACAGTATTCTAAAAGTGACCTAACCAGCGTTGCTAAGTGTCACAAACTACCAGATAACAAATGAATCTTGAGGTTGTGCATTTCAGCTGTAACAATAAGGAGTTCACATTACTCAGTCATGGGGCATGGCCAACATTTATCGGCCATACCTCGTTGCCCTGGAGATTATCAATGCAGTTGGTGCATTGGCCTTCATTTCAAGAGGATTTGAGTTCAGAAATAAGGAGGTCTTGCTGAAGTTATACAGGGCCTTGGTGAGACCGGACCTGTAGTTTGGTCTTGCTACCTAAGATATAGAACCATAGAAATTATACAGTACAGAATAGGACGACTTGGCTCAGCTTTCCCTATGAGAAGGCTGACTGGGCAGGTACTGGGGATGGCAGGATTGTCGTATGAGGAGAGATTGATTCAACTGGGCCTGTATTTTTATTTATTCACTCAAGAGATGGAGGCATCGCTGGCCAGCATTTATTGCCCAGCTCTAATTGCCCACAGAGCCAATCATGATGCTATGGGCCTGGAGTCACACGTAGTCCAGACCAGACAAGGATGGCAGATTTTACCAGCATTGAGAAGGATGAGGGGGAATCTGACTGAAACATATTAAATTCTAACAAGGCTGGACAGACGTGATACAGGGAGGAGGCTTCCCCTGGCTGGGGGTGTCTACAGGCAGGGGATATAGACTCAGGTTATGGGGTATACCATTTAGGAATGGGATAAGGATGTTTTCTTCACTCAGAGGGTGGTCAACTTGTGGAATTCTCATGGAATCCCTGCACTATGAAAGCAGTATGGGACATGGATAAGGTGAATAACCAAGGTCTTTTCCCCAGGGAGTCCAAAAGGTTTAAGGTGAGAGGGGAAAGATTTGAAAGGGGCCTGAGGGGCAGCTTCTCCATGCATGAAACAAACTACCAGAAGAGATGGGTACAGTTACATTTTGAATCTCTACAGTGTGGAAGCAGGCCATTCAGCCGACCGAATGCACATCAACCCTCCGAAGAGCATCCCATCCAATCTCTACAACGCTGCGTTTCCCGCAGCTAATCCACCAAGCATGCACATCCCTGGTCACTATGGGGGTAATTTAGCACAGCCAACTCACCCCAACCGGCACATTATTTGGACTGTGGATGGAAACTGGAGCACCCGGAGGAAACCCATGCAGACACGGGGAGAAGGGGCAAACTTAGGGCGGCACAGTGGCTCAGTGGTTAGCACTGCTGCCTCACAGCGCCAGATCCAGGTTCGATTCCAGCCTCGGGCGACTGTCTGTGTGAAGTTTGCACGTTCTCCCCGTGTCTGCGTAGGTTTGCTCCGGTTTCGTCCCACAGTCCAAAACGCGCAGTTAGGGTGAATTGGCCATGCTAAATTGCCCGTAGTGTTCGGGGATGTGTAGGTGAGGTGCATTAGTCAGGGGTAAATATAGGGTAGGGGAATGGGTCTGGGTGAGTTACTCATCGGAGGGTTAGTGTGGACTTGTTGGGCCAAAGGGCCTGTGATTCCACACAGACAGTCACCCAAGGATTGAATTGAATCGAATTCAGGTCTCTGGCGCTGTGAGATAGCAGTGCTAACCACTGAGCCATAGAGGTCACCGAGTATATTCAAGAAATATAAATGTTTAGATTTGAAAGGCGTAGGAGAGGGTGGCAAACAGGAATTTAGCCTTGATTATATTGATTGTGTAACAGGCTTTAAGAGCGGAATTTGCTGTTCTGGTTTCTACGCGTCTATACTTCTACTGGTGAACAGCCTCCTTACATCACTGCAGACTTTAGGGTGTCAGTGTTGACAGGAAGGCAATTCCATATGTACCTCACCACAAACCTATAAACCAGGAGCAGGATGAGGCCACTCAGCCCCTTGACACTGTTCCACCTCTCTACCGGACAACGATTGATCTGCTCACTCCACCTTTTATTTCCTTTATTAATTCACATGATGATTGCAAACTGGCTAAGCCCAGCATTTATTGCCCATCCCTAATTAACCAGAGGGCAATTAAGAGTCAACCACATTACTGTGGGTCTGGAGTCACGTGTAGGCCCAGACCAGGTAAGGATGGCGGTTTCCTTCCCTAAAGGACATTAGTGAACCAGATGGAGTTTTCTGACAATGGATTCATGGTCATCATTAGACTCTCAATTCCACGTTTCTTTTTTATTGAAGTTAAGTCCTACCATCTGCCGTGTCGGGATTCGAACGAAGGTCCCCGGAACATTCCCTGGGTCTCAGGGTTTCTACGTGTCTGTAATACCACTAGGACATCACCACCTCTTGCCTGTCCTTCCCATTGGGCATAGTGACAGTCCTTCACCCCTCAATCACCAGGACGTCATCCACCTCCACTTTAAAGATATTCAAATCTCTGCTTTTCAGGAAGGGAGCTCCGAAGAATCACGGACCCTTCAAGAGAAAAAAGAAATTCTCCTCAGCTCTGTCATCGGTGTGTGAGCCCTTATCATAAAATCTCTGACTCCTGATCCTAGATCCTCCCACTGGAGAAAATGTTCTCCTCACTCTGGTCACATCTCCCACGTCAAGATCCCTCATCCTGTCAGGATACCCCACTCCTCCTCCGCCCTCACATCTCCCCACACACGTTCCCCTGTAACCACAGAAGGTGTAACACCTTCCAGTTCACTTCCTCCCCCCTCAGTATCCTTCCAGGTGAAGCAACACTTTACCTGGCCTTCCCACAGTCCAGTCTACCGCACTCGCTGCTCACAGTGGGGTCTCCTCCACACTGGGGAAATGAAGCGTAGACTGGGTGACCTCTTCGCAGAACACCTACCCTCTGGCCGCAAAAAAGACCCTGAGCTTCCAGTTACCTGTCACCTCAACACCCCACCCTGCTCCCTGGCCAACATCCCCCATCTCAGGCTTGCTGCAGTGTTCCAGTGAAGCTCAGTGCAAGCTGGAAGAACAGCACCTCATTTTCCCCTCGGGGACCCTGCAGCTTTCTGGACTCAATATTGAGTTAAATAATTTGAGAGGCCGAACATCATCTTTCTGTGCCTTTACCCACCCTGATTACCTCCCCCCCACCCCCAGCATTGTCATGAGAAGAGCTGCTTTCTGAACAGCCAATCTATTTTCACTGACTCATCATCCCCATTATTAGCTTTTCTCCATCTCTAGCTTACCATTATCCATTCCTGATGAAGGGCTCTGGCCCGAAACATTGATTCTCCTGCTCCTCGGATGCTGCCTGACCTGCTGTGCTTTTCCAGCACCACACTCTCAACTCTCATCTCCAGCATCTGCAGATCTCACTGTCTCCTTACCATTATCCATCCTGTGTCTGCAAAACTCTCGTTCCCTCTCCCTGGGCTCTGTCTCCATCGAGTAAATAGTCTTTTCTCCCCTCCCACCCTGTCCTCATTTTAAATGTTACCTTCTCCCAGCTATCATCATTTCTGAAGAAGGGTCACACCATTTTCTGAGCATTAATGCTGCTTTCTCTCTGAGTTTCTCCAGCCAGTTTTGCTTTTGTTCATTGCCTTTAAGAGAGTTCCCTTTAAGGATTCTATGTGCTGGGGTTATACAATGCTGTGACTCTGCCTGTCTGTTAGTCGGCTGTGTGCCTGCAGGCAGAACACACAGTTTACCGCAATGTCTGCTTAATAACTTATAATGTGTTTTACTGTTTCAACTAAACATCTTGGTATGACAACTGTACTGCCCAGGACTGTAAAAAACTGAAGAGCATTGTGAACACAGCACAGTCCATCTCGCAAACCAACCTTCCATCCATCGACTCCATCTACAGGGAGAGGCTGAACTGGCTGGGGTTGTTTTCCATGGAGCGTCGGAGGCTGAGGGGTGACCTTATAGAGGTTTATAAAATCATGAGGGACATGGATAGGGTAAATAGACAAAGTCTTTTCCCTGGGGTCGGGGAGTCCAGAACTAGAGGGATAGGTTTAAGGTGAGAGGGGAAAGATATAAAAGGGACCCAAGGGGCAACTTTTTCACACAGAGGGTGGTACGTGTATGGAATGTGCTGCCAGAGGAAGTGGTGGAGGCTGGTACAATTACAGCATTTAAAAGGCATCTGATGGGGACATGAATAAGAAGGGTTTAAAGGGATATGGGCCGGGTGCTGGCAAATGGGACTGGATTAATTTAGAATATCTGGTCAGCATGGATGAGTTGGACCGAAGGGTCTCTTTCTGTACTGTACATCTCTATGACTCTATGACTCCATCCATCACCTTGGGAAGGCAGCCTACATCATCAATGACCCCCACCCATCTCGTTATAATCTCTTCCACCCTGTACCATCAGGCAGAAAATATGAAATCTTGTACACATGTAAAAATAGATTCGCTGGCAGGTGGGACTAGATTGGGTTGGGATATCTGGTCGGCATGGACGGGTTGGAACGAAGGGTCTGTTTCCGTGCTGTACATCTCTATGACTCTATGACCAGCTTCTTTCCCACTGTTATCAGACTTCCGAATATTTATTGTTAATGTTTAACGTTATTGTCAATCTCTCTCTGCACCTTCTCTGCAGCTATAACACTAACCTGCACACTGCCCTGTTACCCTGATGCACTGGCATCGCACGATTGCGTGTATAACATGTAAGACAACACTTTTCATTGTACACGTGATGGTAATAAAACAAATAAAACATCTTAGAAACCCTAAACAGCAGTCCAAGCACCAGGATTTATTTCCAGAGGAGAAGAATTGAATAGTAGAGAAATTGGGGAGTCGTGATTGATCTACGTCACTGGGGGAGCAGCCTGCAGTTCTGCTCAAAATATTGTGAGGAGGATATAGAGGCAATGGATGACATTTTGGGCTCACCATTTAGACCTTAACATGGATGAGGTCCTGGCTCCTTGCATTCCCAGACATCGAGGACTGCCTTGGATTGATTCATAGTTAATCTGCTGGAAACTGCTGCAAGATGAACCTCAGGACAGACAGGATGGAATGGAGTATGGAAGCACTTGGAGAAACTCAGCAGGTCTGGCAGCATCCGCAGAGAGAGAGAGAGAGAGAGAGAAAAACAGAGTTAACATTTCAAATCTGCTGTTGTGCTTCTTCAGAACACATGAGAGACTTTTAATCGGGAAAGGATTCAAGGGTTGTGGGGTAACGCAGGAAAGTGGAGTTGAGGATTATCAGATCAACCACTGAATTGCGGAGTAGGTTCAATGGGCTCATTGGCCGACATCTTCCCCAACGTCTTATGGTCCTACTTTTAAAGTAGAGTCATAGAGCTGTGCAGCATGGAAACAGACCCCTTGGTCCAACTTGTTCATGCCGACCAGATATCCTAAGTTAATCAAGTCCCATTTGCCAGCACTTGACCCATATCCCCCTTCCTATTCATATACCCATCCAGATGCCTTTTGAACGTTGAAATTGTACCAGCCTCCACCACTTCCTCTGGCAGCTCATTCCACACACGTAGCACCCTCTGTGTGAAAAAGTTGCCCCTTGAATCCTTTTTAAATCTTTCCCCTCTCACCCTAAACCTATGTCCTCTATTTCTGGACTCCCCCACCCCAGGGAAAAGACCTTGTCTATTCACCCTATCCATACCCCTCATGATTTTATAAACCTCTATAAGGTCGGAGCATCAGCCTCCGACGCTCCAGGGAAAACAGCCCCAGCCTGTTCAGCATATTGGACTCAAAACATTAACTCAGTTTTTGCCTCTACAGGCACTGTGAGTTTCAAATTTCAGATCTTCAGTGTCTTCAGTATCCTGTGTTTGTTATTTTTGTTCAAAGATAAAAGGGGCAATTTCATCAGCACACTAATTACATTGGAGCTTGGTGGGGGACGGGCAAAATGGTCCAGGGGGAATGAAAGCTGTTCAACTGTGTGAGGCAGTCCGGAATCGTAGGGAGGTGATCGTGCAAGGAACAGAGCTAATCAGAGGATACTGCGGTAAGTAACTCCCCTCCCAACACTCCAAAGCTTGTCCACCATCTACAAGGCGGAGGTAGGTACTGCAGATGCTGGAGATTAGAGTCAAGATTAGAGTGGTGCTGGAAGGGCTTTTCTGAATGAAGGGCTTTTGCCCAAAACGTCAATTTTCCTGCTCCTCAGATGTTGCTTGACCTGCTGTGCTTTTCCAGCACCACTCTAATCTTGACTCACCATCTACAAGGCACAAGTCAGGAGTGTGAGGGAATACTCCCCACTTGCCCTGGATGGGGACAGCTCCAACAACACTCAAGAAGCTCGACACCATCCAGGACAAAGCAGCCCCCGCTTGATTGGCCCCACATCCACAAACATTCAATCCCTTCACCACCGACGCTCAGTAGCAGCAGTGTGCACCATCTACAAGACGCACTGCAGAAATTCACCAAAGATCCTCAGGCAGCACCTTCCAAACCCCTGACGACTTCCATCTAGAAGGACAAGGGCAGCAGATACATGGGAACACCACCCCCTGCAAGTTCCTCTCCAAGCCATTCACCATCCTGACTTGGAAATATACAGCCGTTCCTTCACCGTCGTTGGGTCAAAATCCTGGAATTCCCTCCCTCAGGGCATTGTGGGTCAACCCACAGCACACGACTGCAACGATTCAAGAAGGCAGCTCACCCCCACCTTCTCAAGGGGCAACTAGGGACGGGCAATAAATACTGGGCCCAGCCAGCGACACCCAAGTCCCACAAATGAATTTTAAAAAGATTGGATAACTCCACGGTCACATCGTTGACTCACATCTGCATGGCAAGTGGTGACGTAGAACTGGGTATTTTAAATTCCTTTTCTCTGTCTCATCTTAGCCGTGGGGAACTATCACACTTAGCGTAATGTGCAAGAAAATGACAGCGTGGTTATGAGTTGACTTTGAGACCAGGAATTTGAGCTCAAGTTACAAGGAAATCAAACTTCAAAAGCTTTGAGGCTTTGAGCTATAGGGAGAGGCTGAATAGTCTGGGGCGGTTTTGCCTGGAGCATCGGAGGCTGAGGGGTGACCTTATAGAGGTTTATAAAATCGTGAGGGGCGTAGATAGGATAAATAGACAAGGTCTTTTCCCTGGGGTCAGGGAGTCCAGAACTAGAGGGCATAGGTTTAGGGTGAGAGGGGAAAGATATAAAAGGGACCTAAGGGACACCTTTTTCATGCAGAGGGTGATGCGTATATGGAATGAGCTGCCAGAGGAAGTGGTGGTACAATGACAACATTTAAAAGGCATCTGGATGGGTATATGAACAGGAAGGGTTTAGAGGGATATGGGCCAAGTGCTGGCAAATGGGAATAGATTAATTTAGGATATCTGGTCAGCATGGCCAAGTTGGACCGAAGGGTCTGTTTACGTGCTGTACATCTCTATGACTCTAAATGCTTGTCCATTAGTCAGTTTGTGTTGCTGGAAAAGCACAGCAGGTCAGACAGCATCCGAGGAGCAGCAGAATTGACATTTCAGGCATAAGCTCTTCAGCAGGTTGTTGGGTCTGTATTGTCTGCACTTTTGTATGTAATGGTATTGTCTAATGTACAAATGTCATTGTCACTGTCTTGTCATATGTCGAACTGGGATTTGAGGTTTGTCCTCCTCTCCCTGTAAATTGGTTGAACGGTAGGGTTCAGGGCCTAGCTTTGCTGCTCCTCTCCCTTGTAAAACTGCTGTCTTTTGTGTACAGCTGTCAATGTTTTTTGTAAACTGTTTTGTAATTTGTTTAATAAAATTAAAAAAATATATATAACCAAAAAAAAAAAAAGCTCTTCAGCAGGAATGAGGCTTGTGGGCAGGGGTCCTGAAATAAATGGGAGGGGGGGGTGGGACTGGGAGTAAGGTAGCTGGGAATGCGATAAGTAGGTGAAGATGGGGGGTGATAGTGATGAGTCAGAGAGGAGGGTAGAGCAGATAGTTGGGAAGGGAGATGGACAGGTCAGGAGGACGGTACTGAGTTGGAGGGTTGGATCTGGGATAAGGTGGGGGGAGGGGAAGTGAGGAAACCGGTGAAATCCACATTGATCCCGTGTAGTTGGAGGGTCCTGAGGTGGAGGATGAGGCGTTCTTCCTCCAGGCGTCCCATCCACTCCACCTTCCTCTCCGACCTATCACCATCACCCTCTCACCTCCATCTACCGATCACTTCCTCTGGCAGTTACCTTCCACCCAGTCCCACCCCCCCTCCCATTTATCCCTCAGCGCCCCCCCCCCTCCCCCTCCACCCCGCCACGGTCCACAAGCCTCATTCCTGATGAAGGGCTTATGCCTGAAACGTTGACTCTCCTGCTCCTCGGATGCTGCCTGACCTGCTGTGCTTTTCCAGCACCACACTCTTCGACTCTGATCTCCAGCATCTGCAGTCCTCACATTAGGCAGTTTGAGTTGGATTTGTCTGTGCCCCTGTTTAGCAGCTTACAGCAACAATTTAACAGAAACAAACATAAAATCCCTACAGAGCAGATGGAAGCCATCTGCTCCATCGACTCTTCATCAACCCTCTGAAGAATATCCCATCCAATCCCTAGAACCTTGCATTCCCCATGGTTAACCCACCCTAACCTGCACATCCCTGGGCACTATGGGCAATTTCCCACAACCAATCCACCCTAACCTGCACATCTTTGGACTGTGGGAGGAAACCGGAGCACCCGGAGGAAACCCACACAGACACGGGGAGAATGTGCAAACTCCACTCAGCTGGTCGCCTGGCGCTCGGAGATAGCAGTGCTAACCACTGAGCTGCTGTACCACCCTTCAATATAGGACTAGAAGGAACTTGCTCAGAGGTAGAAGACAGAGGGTGGTGGTGGAGGGTTGTTTTTCAGACTGGAGGCCTGTGATCAGTGGAGTGCCACAAGGATCGGTGCTGGGTCCACTGCTTTTTGTCATTTACATAAACGATGTGGATGTGAACATAGGAGGTATCACTAGTACGTCTACAGAAGACACCAAAATTGGAGGTGTAGTGGACAGCTAAAAATGTTACCTCAGATTACAATGGGATCTTGATCAGATGGGCCAATGGGCTGTGGAGTGGCAGATGGAGTTTAATTTAGATAAATGTGAAGTGTGGCGCCTACACCTTAGAAGGGAAAAATGTGTGTTTCAAGCATCCCAAGTGACCTACTTGGCTTACAGAGTTGACAAGACTGGGTTATACCTGTTAGAAGATAAAGTGAGGGTGATCAAAGGTGCCCCACTCCCACATCTGTACCGGAACTTCGGTCTTTCCTTGGGCTGGTGAGTTATTACGGAATGGTCCCACATAACCTGGCCTCCATCCTGGCACCTTGGCATCGACTCCTAGAAAAGGGTCAGCCTTGGAAATGGTGACATAGCTGAGCCATAGCCTTTTACGGAAGTGAAGAAACAACTACCATCCTCCAAGATGTTGGCACACTATGATCCCAAACGAGATCTGGTATTGATCTGCAATGTCTTCCTGTACGGCAACCGGTTAGTATTAGCTCATCGATGGCCCAAGGGACAGGAATGCTCAATAGTGTACGTGTCCAGGACTTTGGCTAGTACAGAACGCGCAGATAGAGAAGGAAGGTTTGGTCATATTTGGAGTCAGGAAGTTCCACCAATACCTTTTATATGCTAATGGGTGGACCTAATCATGTGATATCAGTCAATTCTTTCAGTTACTAACTGCATGGTGGCTTAGTGTTTAGCACTGCTGCCTTACAGCACCAGGGACTCAGGTTCGATTCCAGCCTTGGGTGACTGTCTGTGTGGAGTTTGCACATTCTCCCCGTGTCTGCGTGGGTTTCCTCCCACAGTCCAAAGATGTGCAGGTCAGGTGAATTGGCCACACTAAATTGCCCTTAGTGTTAGGTGCATTAGTCAGAGGGAAATGGGTCTGGGTGGGTTACTTTTTGGGTTGATGTGGACTGGTTGAGCCGAAGGGCCTGTTTCCACATAGTAGGGAATCTAACCTAAACAACAGTTAGGATTTAGCAAGTTTTGAGAAGATTTGAGGTTCAGGTTGAGGTTCTGGATGTAGGTTTGCTCACTGAGCTGGAAGGTTCATTTTTCAGATGTTTCGTCACCATATTAGGTAACATCTTCAATGAGCCTCTGGGTGAAGTTTCACTGAAGATGTTACCAAGTATGGTGATGAAACATCTGAAAATGAACCTTCCAGCTCAGCGAGCAAACTTGCATCCAGAAGAGTTCGGATTTGGTATACACTCTCTAAGAGTGAGATTGAGACAGATTCAACCATGGCTTTCAAAAGGAATTTGAATAATTGGAAGAGGAAAAAATGTTAGGTATAAGAAAGGTAGAGGTATAAACTTTTAATAATTAAATTAGATTCCTATAGTGTGGAAACAGGCCCTTCGGCCCAACAAGTCCACACCGACCCTCCAAAGAGTAACCCAGCCCCCTCTGACTAACCCGCCTAACCTGCACATCTTTGGACTTTGGGAGGAAACTAGAGCACCCGGAGGAAACCCACGCAGACACGGGGGGAATGAGCAAACTCTACACAGTCACCCGAGGCTGGAATCAAACGTGGGACCGTAGTGCTGTGAGGCAGCAGTTCTAACCACTGAGCCACCATGCCACCCTAAGTATGGACCACACACCCCTGCTGCTAGGGTAGGTAGGAATTGACCCTGGACCTCTGAGTTCAGAGATAAGGACACTACCACTGTGCCAGAAGTGTCTCGTCTGTTCCAGAGTCTCCCTTTATAGTCGTGAGGAGTTCATAGAATTCAATAAGGCCCCATCCTGCAATGGTAAACGATGAGTTACTGGAGACTCCCGGGGTAGGAGATTAGCTCATTCCCGCACAGCAAGTTGCTTTGAGATTTGTAAAGATGGGGCGGAGCTGTGAATCACTCCAATGAAGTTTTAGGGTAGGAGTCAGGTATCTAGGGCGTTTCTCTCTCTTACCCAGGTGAAGGAGGAAGCCTGCAGATGTGGTAGGATTTTGGAATCGTTCAGGAGAGGAAAGGATCTAGGAGATGGCTCCAAGTGGCGACTTTGAATGGGTTTATACAGAGCAGCCTCATTCTGACAGGAGGAAGCAGATTCTAGGTAAATTCAAGCAACTCGAGCAAAACTTTTTGCAAACTTATTTAACTTCGCTGAAACATTTTTTGGGGGGAAGTGTTCGCTTCAATGTTGCCGCGTTTAATTTATTTTTCAAAAACGGAGGGAAAAAACAAGCCCTTTCCGAGCTAACCCCCAATTCCAGTCCTGTATTAATCAAACTATTTGGAAAAGGACTCTCGGTCAGCGACACCTGCTGTGAATCTTGTAGTCAGTTACCTCTTCCAAGGAAGTTCGGCCTGAAGTTTGCAGGGATTGTAAAGAGTAAAAAAACAATACTGTTCTTTTAAAATCTAAGTTTGCTTGGATTGGTTTGGTTTGTGGTTGGGGCTCCCCTATAGGAGTGGGGCAACTGAATTCCTGCACGTACCAGGTCCACTATGGACTGCTGGCTTGAGGAAGGAGTTTGTAAATTTACATAAAGACCTCCCTGGGATGTTTAAATCTCTGCAGTGAGGATGGGTGGTTAGAAAAATTTTTGAGGTTACCCTGACATGGGTGAGGCATTGGACCCCCATCTATTGGAGGGGATGGTGGAATGCTTATGGAGTCATTTGAGTTCAGGAAACTTCAGATAAACTGGCTATTTTTAATTTTCCAAAATAAGTGATTTGCTTCCCCCCTCTTAGTAAATCAGATATCTCTCATTCCCCTGTGCAAAAACCCACCTAGAGGAATTTCCTTGATGATGTAGCCATTCATTACAAACCAAGGAGACCAGGGGTGTTGCTGGGGTTGGAGGGTTTGAGCTACAGGGAGAGGCTGAATGGGCTGGGGCTGTTTTCCCTGGAGCATTGGGGGCTGAGGGTGACCTTTTTATAGAGGTTTATAATATCATGAGGGGCATGGATAGGGTAAATATAAAAGGTCTTTTCCCTGGAGTAGGGGAGAGGGTGTAGGTTTATGGTGAGAGGGGAAAGATATAAAAGAGACTTAAGGGGCCACTTTTCACGCAGAGGGTAGTGTGTGTATGGAATGAGCTGCCAGAGGAAGTGGTGGAGGCTGGTACAACTGCAACATCTAAAGGCCATCTGGATGGGTATATGAATAGGAAGGGTTTGGAGGGATATGGGCCGGGTGCTGGCAAATGGAACTAGATTAATTTAGGATATCTGGTCAGCATGGACGAGTGGGACTGAAGGGTCTGTTTCCGTGCTGTACATCTGAGTCCAATTATCAGTTGCTTTATTTTGTTTTATACTCTCTCCACCCTCTGCCCTACCTCTCCACTTGGCCAAAGAGATTTGGTCAGGTACATGGATAGGTAAGGTTTGATGGGATATGGGAGTCATTCACTTTGAGAAACCTGGCTAGTTTGGATGGGCTGGGCCAGAGGGTCAGTTTCTGTTCTGTACAACCCTGACTCTGATGCTATAAATGCACAGTTCACCCCCTCCCCCCTTTTTTTTGTCTTTCCCCATCTCTCATCAGGGGAAAAGAATCATCTAAGTTTGAACCTTCCTATCTCCCCTGCACCCCTCCTACACGCTGTCAGCTTTAATCTACCCAGCTCCCCAGCTTGCTGTCTGACCAATGCTGACCCCTGCTCTAATGACTTGCAGGTTCTCATTCTCCCCAGTCCATTGTCCTCCTGACTCTCTGATCTCTCCAATCTTTCAATTACGCCTCTTGTGTGATCTCAAATTTTCCTTCTGCTTCCTGGGCCCTGAGTTCTGGGGAATTCCCTCCCTGAACTTTTCTCGTCCCTCCCTTTTTTTTAAAATGCTCCTTAAAACTTTAGTGTCAGAGGTGCAAAGCACAGAAAAAGGCCATTTAGTCCAAATTGTGCCAATCAAAAATACCCATATAGTATTCACACAGACCCTCCAGTATAATTTGTCCACACTGACCAGATATCCTAAATTAATCTAAATGCTTTTGTCAACATTTGGCCCACATCCCTCCAAACCCTTCCTATTCATATACCCATCCAGATGCCTTTTAAATGTTGCAATTGTACCAGCCTCCTCCACTTCCTCTGGCAGCTCGTTCCATGCACACACCACCCTCTGTGTGGAAAAAGTTGCCCTTTTAAATCTCTCCTCACACCCTTAAACCTACGCCCTCTAGTTTTGAATTCCCCATCCCAGGGAAAAGACAGTGTCTATTTAGAGCAGAGAGTGAGGTGCTGGAAAAGCACAGCAGGCCGGGCAGCGTTTGAGGCGCATGAAAATCCGGATGCTGCCCGACCTGTTGTGCTTTTCCAGCAGCCCACTCTCCGGTCTGATCTCCAGCATCTGCAGTCCTCATTTCCTCCACCTTTATTCACCTTATCTATGTCCCTCATGATTTTATAAGCCTCTATAAGGTCACCCCTCAGCCTTTGATTCTCCAGGGAAAACAGCTCCAGTCTATTCAGTCTCTCTCTGTAGCTCAAACCCTCCAACCCCGGCCACATCCTTAAATCTTTTCTGAATTCTTTCAAGGTTTACAACCTCTCTCCTAGAGCAGGGAGTCCAGAATTGAAAGCAGCCAAACTATTCCAATCCCATTTTTCTTTGGCCCATAGCCTTGGGATTGCAAGGGCACGTCTAACTACTTAAATGTTGTGAGGGTTTTTGCCTATATTACTTGAATGGTAAGAAATTGCAGCACCCTGCAGTGCAGAGGGATTTGGGTGTCCTTGTGCAAGAATCACAGAAGGGTAGTCTGCAGGTACAACGGGTAATTAAGAAGGCAAATGGAATTTTGTCCTTCATTGTTAGAGGGATTGAGTTTAAAAACAGGGAGGTTATAGTGCAGCTGTACAGGGAGCTGGTGAAGCCACACCTGGAGTACTGTGTGCAGTTTTAGTCTTTTTTTTGAGACTAGATTCTCTACAGTATGGAAACAGACCCTTTGGCCCAACAAGTTCACACCAACCCTCTGAAGAGTAACCCACTCAGACCCATTCCCCAATATTTACCCCTGACTAATGCACATAACACTATGGGCAATTTAACATGGCCAATTCACCTAACTTGCACATCTTTCGATTGTGGGAGGAAACCCACGCAGACACTGGGAGAATGTGCAAACTCCACAGTCGCCTAAGGCAGGAATTGAACCTGGGTCCCTGGTGCTGTGAGGCAGCAGTGATAGCCACTGTGCTGCTCCTTATTTGAGAGAGGATGTACTGGCACTGGAAGGGGTGCAGAGGAGGTTCACTAGGCTGGTTCTGGAGTTGAGGGGGTTGGCTTGTGAGGAGAGTCTGAGTAGACTGGGATTATATTCACTGGAATTTAAAACAATGCGAGGGATCTTACAAAAACATTAAGTTATGAAGTGATGAAAGCTGACGATGTTTCCACTGGCAGGTGAAACTAGGACAAGAGGGCAAAGCGTCAAGGTTAGGGGGGAGCAGATTTGGGACTGAATTGAGGAGGAACTTAACCCAGAAGGTTGTAACTGTAGGGAATACCCTGCCCAGTGAAGGAGTTGACGCTACGTCAGTAAATCTCTTTAAAGGTGAGATTCCTTATGAATGAATAACGAAGGAATCCACGCTTACAGTGAGAGGGCGGGTAAGTGCAGCTGAGTCCATGATAAAGATCAGCCGTTATCTTGAATGGGGGAGCAGGCTCGAGGAGCCAGAGGGCCTACTCCTGCTCTCAGTTCTCTTTATCGGCAATGAGTTCCAGATTCCCAGAAGGAATAATTTCCCCTCATTCTGTTTTTAAACCTTCTGCCCCTTACCTTTAAATCTATGTCCCCTGCACCCCTCACTGGAGATCTGCCTGTGTGTGTTCAACCTATGCCCCTCAGAAGTTTTATATATTTCAGTAAAAGGCATCTGGAGGGGTTTGGAAGCAATGGACCGAACGCTGGCAAATGGGACTAGATTAATTGAGGATGTCTGGTCAGCATTGATGGGTTGGACTGAAGGGTCTGTTTCCATGCTGTACAGCTAACTCTAATCACAAACCCCTCTCTTTCCCCCCCCCCCCCCTCTCTCCCACCCCCCCCAATCT
>NC_057750.1:7128949-7141372 GCF_004010195.1 Chiloscyllium plagiosum | reverse complement strand
TGTGCCTGTGCCTATGGTGGTTCTAATGGTCCCCTATACCATAATGACTGATTGTATTCTGAAGCCTCTCAATGCCAATTTAATGTTTGTAAAGCCCTTGGAGATTTTTCTTGTATTTAAATAACACTTTTTTTTTTCAAACAAATGTGAACACAATGGTCCCCTGATGTCTGATCCCCAACTTAGTTCAAAGGTAATAGGTGTTTACAGTGCAGGAGGCCATTTGGCCCATTGTCTAGTTAGCAAAGATCTGACTACACCAATCCCAATTCTCCAGCTCCTAGCCATTGCCTCCAAGGCTATGGACCTTGTAAGTGACTATTTAAGTGCTACTTTACTGCTAGAGTTTGTCTTGTCGACTCATACGGCACAGAAACAGACGCTTCGGTCCAACTGGTCCATGCCAAAAACTAGTCCCATCTGCCTGCACTTGGCCTATATCCCTCAACATTTCCTATTCATTTTACATCCAATTGTACTCATGCACCACTTTCTCAAAGTTCATTCCATGTATGAGCCCACTCTGTGTAACTTAAGTACCTGTGTCTTTTTAAAATCTCTCTCCCCTCACCTTTTTTTTAAAATGTGTTGAGATTTTATAAACCTGTGTAAATCATCCCTCAACTCCCAATGCTCCAGTGACTGATATGGCTGTGGTTAGCACTGCTCCCTACCTGCACCAGGGACCTGGGCTCGATTCCAGCCTCCGGCGATTGTCTGACTGTGTGGAGTTTGCGCGTTCTCCCTGTGTCTGTGTGGGTTTCCTCCGGGTGCTCCGGTTTCCTCCCACAATCCAAAGATGTGCAGGTTAGGGTGGATTGGCTGTGCTAAATTGCCCTGCAATGTCCAGGGAAGTGTAGGTTAGGTGCATTAATCGGGGGTAAATGTAGGGCAGGGGGATCGGGTCTGGGTGGGTTACTCTTCAGAGGGTTGGTGTGGACTTGTTGGGCCAAAGGGCCTGTTTCTACGCTGTAGGGATTCTATGATGTAGCTTCTCCTTAAATATATGTCCTCTTGTTCTAGACTCCTTGCCCACCACCTTCTTGTCCACTGCACCCCCTTCCCTCTCCCTGAAATGGGGGGGGGGGGGGGTAGGAGGAAAGCTATTGGCTATCTACCTTATCTATTCCCTCATAATTTTGGAGCTTTATAAGGTCACCCCTCCTATGGTCTGAGGGCAGAGTCCCAGCCTCACTTGTAACTTAAACCCTCCAGTCCCAGCAACTTCCTGATAGATCTTTTTCTGAACCCTCAGCAGCTTAATAATGTCCTTCCTTTAACAACTACCCTCTTCAGGCGGGGAGTTCCAGACTCCCACTACCCTCTGAGTAAAACAAATCTTAACTCTCCTCTCTGTTTTTTGTTTTTAACCTTGACCTTTAAATCAATTACCCCCTGGTTACTAAATTCCTCTGCTAATAAGGAAGGGCCCTTCATCATGGTCTCTGTTGAGAATCCTGTGCCCATTGCTCTACTCCCAGCCTAGGACCAGTGTAAACAGTGGTGCAATGATACTGTCAATGGGCTAGTGAATCCATAGGCCCAGGATAATGCTATAGGGGTCATAGGTTCAAATCCTACCAACCACTGAGTGGAATTTTTAAACTTGCTTTGTAAATCTGGAATATAAAACTACTGACTCAGTGACTGTGAAGCTATTGACAAATGTTCATTTTTTTTTTGTTTTCTGTTTACAAGGGAAAGACCTCTGTCCTTGCCTGGTCTGGGCCTACATGTGACTCCAGACCCACGACAATGCAGGGTTGACTCTTGACTGCCCTCTGAAATGGCCCCATTAGCCACTCAGTTCCAGGGCAATAATGGATGGGTAACAAATAGTCAGGGGTTTATAGCATGGAAACAGGCCCTTTGGCCTAACCTGTCCATGCTATCCAGTTTTCACTATATCTAAAACTACTCCCAGTTGCCTGCATTGGGTCCACGTTCCCCCATAACTATCTAGACGTTTCTTAAATTGTAACCCTCCTCCACCATTACGTGACACTCACCACCCTCTGGATCTTGATTTAAAGGTGAGAGGGAAAGAGATACCAACGTCCTCCTAGTTTGTCTCTTAAGCTGGGGAAAAACCATTGGCTATCTAACTTATCTATGCCTCAGTGATTTTATAATTTTGGAGGTGCTGGTGTTGCACTGGAGTGAACAAAGTTCAAAAACTTTGACTCCAGGTTATGGTCCAACAGGTTTATTTGGAAGTGCTAGCTTTTCTAAGTGCTGATTTCTTCAGGTGGTTGTGGAGCAGAATCATAAGACACAGGATCGCAGTGTCATGGGATGTAATATTAAACCAATTTAGCTCAAGTCTTTATCTTTTAGAGTAATCATAGAACATTACAGTGCAGTACAGGCCTTTCACCCTTGATGTTGCGTCAAGCTGTGAAACCAATCTGAAGCCCGGATGAACATTTCCCATCAACCACCACCCTCTGTCATCTTACAGCTAGCCAATTTCTGATCCAAACCACTAAATCACCCTCCATCCCATGCTTCCGTATTTTATGCAATAGCCTAACATGGGGGAACCTTATCAGACGCTTTAATGAAATCCATATACATCACATCAACCGGTTTACCCTCCTCTACCTGTTTGGTCATCTTCTTCTCAAAAAACTCAATAAGGTTTGTGAGGTATGACCTACCCTTCACAAAACCGTGCTGACTATCCCTCCTCAAAGTATTCCTTTTCTAGATGGTTTATAAATCCTATCTCTTTTATAATCTTTTCCAACACTTCACCCACAACCAAAGTATGGCTAACTGGTCTATAATTTCCAGGCTTGTCTCCGTTCTCCTCCTTGAACAAAGGGACACATCCTCCTATCTTCCAGTCTTCTGGCACTCCTCCTGTAGACAATGACATAAAGATCCAAGCCATAGGCTCTGCAATCTCCTCCCTAGCTTCCCAGAGAATCTGAGGATAAATCCCATCTGGCCCACAGGACTTAGCAATTCCGGAAAGTGTAAAAATAGATAACACCTTATGAACCTCAATCCCATCTAGTCTAGTAGCCCATGTCTGTGTTCTCCTCTGACAACATTATTTTTCCTGTGTGAATACTGACACACATTTAGTACCCCTTGTATCTCCTCTGACTCCATGCACCACCTCCCATTACTGTCCTTGATTGACTGGCCCTAATCTTATTCTAGATGTGCTTTTATTCCTGACATAGAAAGCTTTAGGGTTTTCCTTGATCCTACCTACCAAAGACTTCTCCTGTCCTCCTCCTGGCTGCTCTTAGCTCTATCTTTAGTTCCTTCCTGGCTAACTTGTAATTCTCCAACACCCTAAGTGAACCTTCACATCTCTCATCTTTTATGTAAGCCTCCTTCTTCCTCTTGACAAGAGATTTAACTTTGTTAGTGAACCACTGTTCCTTTGCACAAACACTTCCTCCCTGCCTGACAGGTACATACTTATCAAGGACACGCAGTAGCTGTTCCTTGAACAACTCCACACTTCAATTGTGCCCATCCTGTGCATCCTAAATCTTGCCTAATCATGTTGTACTTGCCCCCCCCCCCCGCTAAATCTCTTGCCCTGCAGTACATACCTATCACTTTCCGTCACCAAAGTAAATGTAAACAAATTGTGGTCATTAGCTTCAGAGTTACATTCTCAAGATGCCTTTAACAGTAGGTGTCATCTCAGCTCAGATAATGCATTGAAGGTGTTGGTTTTATAGATGTCTATAAGGTCAGCCCTTGGTCTCCTACATCCTGCTGGGTGGGGTGTGGGAGAAATATCCCAGTGTCTCCGTTATAACTCAAACTTTCTAGTCCAGGTAGCATCCTAGTAAATCTTGTGATTTTTTTTAGTTTAATTTCTTCTTCTATAGCAGGGCAACTAGGACTCTAAAGGTGGTCTCACCAATGATTGCAACAAGACTTTCAAACTCCTATACTCAATGCTGGATTTCTGACAGTCACAAATTCCAAAAACCTTTCTCTCCTCGTCTGCCCGTCCGTCCTGCTGAGTAGTTTTTTTTTTCCCAGATTTGTTTTTTACTCATTTTTGTTTTTACAGATTTTAGTCAGCTTGTTTGCACACCTCTTCCTTGGCCGGTGGTTTATTCAGCAGTCAGAATGCATTAACAGGATTGTATGGAGCTTTGTGCGTGACACACAATAGCAAAAAAAAAACTCGCTGATGTTTAACCAAAATCTGGGAGTTGCCCAGTGTGACTTCCATATCTGGTTTTGATAAGGTTAAAAATCTCTCAACACCAGGTTATAGTCCAACAGGTTTATTTGGAAGCACTAGCTTTCGGAGCACAGCACCTCACCACCTGATGAAGGAGCAGCGCTCCGAAAGCTAGTGCTTCTAAATAAACCTGTTGGACTATAACCTGGTGTTGTGATTTTTAACTTTGTCCACCCCAGTCCAACACCAGCATGTCTACGTCGTACTTTGATAAGCAGAGCCAGAATAGTCATGTTGTCACTGAAATTTTGACAAAAGTACAATGAAAAATCTTTAAGTCACCATACCATGGTGCTTATGTTAATAATGGAAGGTGTGGATAGGAAAAAAATGGTGCACTTTAGTCTGTATGGAAGGATTGCAGGTAGGGACTGTGGGGCTCAAAGTTTGGGAGAAGATTTGTAGCTCGGGTGCTCGTTGTTGTGGTTCTGTTCGCCGAGCTGGAAATTTTTGTTGCAAACGTTTCGTCCCCTGTCTAGGTGACATCCTCAGTGCTTGGGAGCCTCCTGTGAAGCGCTTCTGTGGTGTTTCCTCCGGCAATTATAGTGGCCTGTCCCTGCCGCTTCCGGTTGGCTCCCAAGCACTGAGGATGTCACCTAGACAGGGGACGAAACGTTTGCAACAAAAATTTCCAGCTCGGCGAACAGAACCACAAACTGTGGGGCTGTCAAGGGGCAGTGAGGGAACAGACTGCCTTGAGACTGTCTGTGTGTGTGTTTTGGGGGGGGGGGGGGCGGGGAGTGGGAGGCAACTCTGGGAGTCGGGATGGAGCAGACTGTGTCTGTGTGTGTCTCTGAGATGAAAAGGAGGGAAAAAAATGGCTAGATATTCTGCTGAGAGTTGTCCATTCACAACGATCAATTTGCCTTTGGCTGCAACCATTAATGCATCAAAAGCATTAAGTTGCTTCATGACCAAATCCTTACTGTGCTTGTGTGAGAAAACAGGTCATTTGGCTCATAGTCCACACTGACCCTTCGAGCACTCCACCCAAACCCAACAACCCCTGTCACTGTAACATCACGTTTCCCCACGGATAACCCACCTTTTAACCTACACATCCCTGGACAGCTAGTGCTGGAAAAGAACAGCAGGTCAGGCAGCATCTGAGGAGCAGGAGAGTCAATGTTTTGGGCATAAGTCCTTCCTCAGGACACTATATGGGTAATTTAGCATGGCCAATCCACCCTTCTAACCTGGAGAGTGAGAGGAAACCAATGCAGACACTGAATGGATATATGAATAGGAAGGGTTTAGAGGTGTATCGGTCAAGTCCTGGCAATGGGACTAGGTTAGATCAGGATATCTGGTTGGCATGGACAATTTGGACTGAAGGGTCTGTTTCTGCTGCACATCTGACTCTGCAAACTTGGACAGTCGCCCAAGGTCAGAATCAAACCCGGGTCCCTGTACTGTAAGGCAGCAGGGTTAACCACTGAGGCACCCTACCATGCAACTAATACTAAGTTAACTTTGTACACCCCAGTCCAATATTTAAAAATCATGCAACACCAGGTTATAGTCCAACAGGTTTAATTGGAAACACTAGCTTTTGGAGCAGCGCTTCCAATTAAACATGTTGGACTATAACCTGGTTGTGTGTGGTCTTTTTTAACTTTAACACCCCAGTCCAACACTGGCTCCTACAAATCATGACTTTCCATCCTGACATATTGGTGTTCCTCCAGTGTCACTGGGTCAAAATCCTGGAATTCCCTCCCTCAGGGCATTGTGGGTCAACCTACAGCAAGTGGACTGCAGCGGTTCCAGAAGGTAGCTCAGTCCTACCTTCTCAAGGGGGCAGTTAGGGACAAGTGATAAATACTGACCCAGCCAGTGATACTCGTGGGACGCGGGTGAATGGATACAAAATTCCAGAGAGGTTGGGTTCATCTATCAATGGCAGAAGGTGTTGGAATTTGCTGATTTGTTTTTATTTTGACTCCAAGGCTGCAGCGGTTCCCAAAGTCATGGAAGGGCTGAGGCTTGAGGAAATGAGTACCTCTGGTTGTCCCATTATGATGACCAGCCATCATTGAGGCAAGACCAAAAGGCTGAGGAAGTGGCAGCAAATTACTGCCCCCTGGTGGTGGGGTATTTCCCTCACCCCCTCCTGGGAACAGCCCCATTTCCAATTCATTGTTTCTAGTCCTGTTTCCCAGAGAGAGAGCACCCAGGGAAAAGTTTGGAACTCACCTGGATTCCTCACACAAACAGACCTCCAGTCTGAAAAACTTCCTGTTTTTCTCACTGAGAAAATCAGTGATTGGTGGGGGGGGGGTGGAATATTAGTGCAGAAAGGGTTAAACTGCAGCCTGGGTTTTGTCCTGGTCTCATTTGCACAATTGTTAAATAGTTGGGGACTGGTTGGTTGTGAGTGAGTCATGATTTGTAAGTAAATGGCTTGTTATGGTCACTGCCTCTTCCCTGGAATCCAAGCTGCCAAACCTGCCCTGCAAGCTTTGAGCTGATGCTTAGTCTGCATTCTGAGAGAAAGAGAGAGAGAGAGATTTGATGTCGCCGTAAATGATGTCGATTAAAACATCATTTTGGTTTTTTCTATTTTTAAACGAAACAAGATGCTGGAAATCTGAAACACATCCAGAGATTGCTGGAGAAATACTGAACGGCCTGGACAGAGTGGATGTTGGGAAGATGTTCACATGGGTAGGAGAGACTAGGCCCCGAGGGCACAGCCTTAGTGAAGGGAAGACCTTTTTAGAATGGAGGTAAGGAGAAACTTCTTCAGTCAGAGTGGGGATTGTGTGGAATTCACTGCCACGAGGGCTGTGGAGGCCAGGTCATTGAGTATATTTAAGACTGAGATAGATAGGTTCTTGAGTATTGAGGGTTATGGGGTGAATGGGGTTGTGAAACTTATTGAATAGTGGAGAAGACTCTGGCTGAATGGCCTAATTTCCGCTCCTGTCTTATGACCCAAATACAGCAGGTCTGGCAATGTCTTAGACTCCTACAAAGCTTCAAGTCACACAACACCAGGTTATAGTCCAAGAGTTTTTATTTGAAACCACAAGCTTTCTTCAAGTGACGAAGGGGCAGTGCTCCAAAAGCTTGTGATTTCAAATAAACCTCTTGGACTATAACTTGGTGTTGTGACTTTTTGATCTTGTCCACCACAGTCCAACACTGGCACCTCTACCTCTTAGATTCGTACAGCACGGAAAAGGCCCCTTTGAGTCTGCATTGACATAACTACCTCAAAGCCCACAAATCCCAGTTTGCCACACTTGTCCTGTATCCTCGAATGTTATGGTATTTGAGGTGCCCATACAACAATCCTGTTCCAATGTTTCTGCCACCTTCACCTTTTTCCAGCCAGTGCATTTTGAGATTCCCATCAGCCACTGGGTTGGTCTTTCCCTCTTACAACTCCCCTCTGCATCTCTAGCCCCTCACCCTAAAAATATACTCACTCCCCTGGCTGTGATTGACCCCTCAACCAAGGATCACAGTTGCTCTCTCTTCCCCTGTCCATACCCCTCAATCTTATAGACCTCCATGTCTCCCCCCCCCCCCCCCCCCCCCGGCTGGCTCTCTCTCTCCCCCGCTGCCTCAGTCTTCTCTACTCTAGAGAAAACAAACCAAGCCTATCTGGTCTCTTTTTTTTTAATATAGCTCTGTCTTATGGAGACAGTTCATGTTTTGAGGTAAGTGCCTCTGCTTTCCCATTTGATCAGTGAAAAGGGGTAAGGTGGAATGGATGCCCTTGGCTACAGAACAAAGGATTGGGAACCTTGTGCTGTCCCATCTCTAAGGTGAAGTCTCCGTAGTCAATATGGCTACGCTGTCATCGGGGAGAAAGAGATACGGGTGGTGGTGATTTTGTAACCTGAGGGTCACCACACCTCAGATTGGGAGGGTGTGAAGGAGACTCTTGTTAACGGTAACTTCAGCTAGTGCATGAATTGAACCATCTCTAACCTCCTGTTGACCTCCATAACCCTCAAGTCTTTGCCATCCTTCCATGTTGGCCTCTTGGCTGCTCGCAGAGCGCTTCAGAGAACATCTCCCAGACATCTGCACCACCCAACCCTACTGCCCTGTGGCCAAACACTTCAACTCCCCCCTCGTCACTCCCTTATCATCTGCCACCCATGGACCCTGTAACCCCATGGCGTCAATGTGGATTTCACCAACTTCCACACACGCACCCTCGTGACCTGTCCATCTTCCTTCTCTCCTATCCACTCCAGCCTCTCCTCTGACCTGTCACCATTGCCCTCACCTTCATCTACCTATCGCACTCTCATGTACCTTTCCACCCCCCACCACCATCCCGTTTATCTCCCCACCCCCTCGGCACTCAGCCTCATCCCTGATGAAGAGCTTTTGCCTGAAACATAGACTCTCCTGCTCCTCCTGGTGTTGCCTGACTTGCTGTGCTTTTCCAGGACTACACACTCTCTCTCATTTACCACACCCCACCCCCAGTTTCCCTCAGTGGTTAGCACTGCTGCCTCCCAGCACCAGGGTTCGATTCCACCCATATGTGACTGTTTGTGTGGAGTTTGCAAATTGTGTCTGTGTGGGTTTGCTCTGGTTTCCTCCCACAGATCAAAGATGTGCAGGTTATGGTGGATTGGCTGTGCTCAATTGCTTCCTAGTGCCCAAGCGAGGTGGGTTAGCCATGGGAAATTCAGGGTTGCAGGGATAGAGTAGGGAGGTGGTTCTGTGTGGATTTGATGGGCTGAATGGTCTGCTTCCACACTGTTGGGATTCTGATCCTTTAGTGCTCTCTCCTTTTGTAAGACACTGCCTTAGTTCTGTTCTGGTGCAGTCTTAAGACTTGGCATTAATCAGGCAGATATCTGATACCAAAGGCATGTCCCACAGGTGCATTAACTGTGAATGGTTGTAACAGCTAGTGCTCTAAGGATTGGATGGGTCTATACCACACAGAAATTGGCCATTCAGCCCAACCAGTCCATTACTAGCACTCTTCCTGCTAACCTCCTCCCATCCCCTCTCCTCTAAGTATAATTCATCTCCCCATTGGGATGAATAGAAATGGATGTACTGGGGGAGATGTAGCAGTCTACGTCACTTCCACTTAAATCCAGGCTCTGGGTTTAAAATCCCACCTACTGGAATTGGAATTCAAAAGTCTTGACTTGGTATTGGAGTCCATGACCTTTTAATCAATTATGAAAACTCATCTGATTCACTAATGTCCTTTTTTTTTCCCCAAGGAGGGAAACTGCTATCCTTACCTGGTCTGGCCTCCACATGATTCCAAAGCTTGTCATTTGAGAACTCTGGGTCTGTACTGAATGGGGTTTAGAGGGATTGGGGGAGAAGAAACCTGAAACACATAGAATACTGAGAGGCCTGGTGGATGTGGTGATGATGTCTCCGTCAGTAGGAGAGACGAGGATCCGAGGGCACGGCCGCAGAGTGAAGGGACAACCCTTTCGGACTGAGATGCGGAGGAATTTCTTCAGCCAGAGGGTGGGGAATCTGTGGAACTCATTGCCACAGAGGGCCAAGTCATTGTGTCTTTGAATCAGAGGGGTTCTTGATTAGTTATGGGCAGGAGAATGGGGTTAGGAAATGCATCAACCCTGACTGAGCAAACCTGCCTGGCTGAACCTTGCCCCTATATCTAATGGTGTTATGGACCTATAGCGATGACTCCTAACTGTCCCTGGAAATAGCCAAGCAAGACCCTATTTAAGGGTAATTGGGTGTTGAGCAACAAATACTGACCTTTTATCAGTGACACCCATGTCCCATGAATGAAATAAAAACTCTCTAAGCATTAATGCATCTTAATTTTTTTTTCTTTGTTTGTTTTAAAACAGCTAAGTATCCAGAGATGAAGTCTCTTATGACTCCAGACCCTCATCTGAAATGGATTGTAAGTGTGATGGTTCTCTTCCAGTTTGTCTCTTGCTACCTGGTGAAGGACTTGTCCTGGGGCTGGCTGGTGTTTTGGGCCTACGTTCTGGGAGGCTGTGTCAACCACTCCCTGACTCTCGCCATCCACGACATCTCACACAATGTGGCCTTTGGGAACAAGGCGGCCAAGTGGAACCGCTGGTTTGCCATGTTTGCCAACCTGCCCATCGGGATGCCTTACTCCGCCTCCTTCAAGAAGTACCACATTGACCACCACCGGTACCTGGGGGGTGACGGCCTGGACGTCGACGTGCCCACCGAGTTCGAAGGCCGGTTCTTCTGCACGCCCGCCCGCAAGCTCCTCTGGCTCTTCCTTCAGCCGCTCTTCTATGTTCTGCGGCCGTTGTACGTCAACCCCAAACCCATCACACAAATGGAACTGATCAATGCTGTTGTCCAACTGGGTTACGACCTCTTCATTTACTACATCTGGGGCCTGAAGCCCATCTTTTACATGTTGGCAGGTTCCATGTTGGGCATGGGCCTTCATCCGTTCTCTGGACACTTCATTGCAGAGCACTACATGTTCCTGAAGGGATATGAGACCTACTCCTACTACGGGCCCCTCAATTGGTTGACCTTCAATGTGGGATATCACATGGAGCATCATGACTTCCCCAGTATCCCTGGAAGCAAGCTTCCCCTGGTAACTGCTACTTTCCTCCATTGGCTGTTTTGTTTTTCCGTTACCAATTATGGTTGGCATGACTGGGCAAGCTTGATTAAGAGCCTGCACTCTGAAGCCAATGGGGATGAACCTTTGGGGGGGAGAGAGCTTATGGAGCTAGATTGGGCCTCCCTTGTAGTGTTTGCCCTGATTTTCATGGGTGGGGTGTCAGTCAGGGCAATGCTTTACTCCAGTGGGCATTAGCCACCCTGAGGCTGGAGTGAGGGGTGGGCTTGTTTGGCACTCCAGCTGTGCCCTCCTTGAGGGAGGAACAGATTTGTCTGGTCTGTGGTGGCTGGTTTGTCAAGTAGTCTGCATCTAGGATGAAAGACTCTTTTGGACAAGAGGAAATGGTACCAATCTACAAGTGGTCACAGTCATGAAGGTGCTGGTCATTAAACATTATCTATTGCAATCCTGTTTTCCAGCACCTGGCCCACCATCTGTATCCTCTGAACACCTGGTGTTCCAAGTGCTCCCCTAAATACTTAATGTCTTGAATTCCTTCCTCTACCACCCTTCACAAGCAGTGAGTTCTAGATCCACCTCCCCACCCTCTGAGTGCAACAATTCTTCCTCTAATCCCCTCTTTTAAAAAAAGAAATCTATTGTCCCTGGTTCTTGGTCTCTGTACTGAAGGAAGACCGGCTGTTTGTGTCACTTCAACACTGCCTGCTCCAAAGGAAACACAGTCCAGCCAACCTACAAACCAGGAGCAATGGTACACTTGCTCTTCCATGTCTGTAAGATCATGGCTTATCTGTGTTTAACCTCAACATTGCCAACACCCCCACCCCCAAACAATCTTTCAATCTTAGTCCTACATCCAGTCTCACTTTGTAACTATATAATCACTGTCAGGTAGTTGAAGCTCTGTCTCTGTCTTCACTCGGGGCCCCCCCCCTCCCCATTCTCATTAGAGAGATGACCAGAGGTGTCTTAACTCTAGGACCAGCATGTTGCTGGCAAGATGTTGAGAAAGTGGGACTTTTTTTTTGTAACCTCAGCTGGTGTGAGAATTGAATGCACACTGTTGACATTACTAGGATGGCATGGCTGCATCACAGCACCAGGGACTCTGGTTCGATTCCAACCTCTGGCGACTGTGCAAACACCACACGGACATTCTCTGTGTGGGCTTCCTCTGGGTGTACCAACAGTCCAAAGATGTGCAGGTTAGAGTAGATGGGCCATGGGAAAATTGTCCCATAGTGTCCAGGGATGTGTGGGTTAGGTGCATTAGTCAGGGGGAAATCTATAGTAATAGGATAGAGGAATGGGTCTGGATGGGATCATCTCCCAGACCATCCATAACCTCATCACCTCAGGGGATCTCCCATCCACCGCCTCCAACCTTATAGTCCCACAATCCCACACTGCCCATTTCTACCTCCTGCCCAAAATCCACAAACCTGACTGCCCCGGCCGACCCATTGTCTCAGCCTGCTCCTGCCCCACTGAACCCATCTCTGCATACCTCGACACGGTCCTGTCCCCCTTAGTCCAAGAAGTCCCCACCTACATTCGGGACACCACCCATGCCCTCCACCTCCTCCATGATTTTCGCTTCCCCGGCCCCCAACGCCTTATCTTCACCATGGATATCCAGTCC
>NC_057750.1:7117703-7127702 GCF_004010195.1 Chiloscyllium plagiosum | reverse complement strand
TTCCTTGGATGCTGCCTGACCTGCTGCGCTTTTCCAGCAACACATTTTCAGCTCTGATCTCCAGTCCTCACGTTCTTCTCTTGGAGGGTCGGTGTGGACTTGTTGGGCCAAATGGCCTGTTTCCACACTGTGGGGATTCTATGATTACTGTGCATTGCAAACTAACCTCATTTTCCCAACCCCCCCCCCACCCCCCAAATTTCTTCTGCACCCTCTCTGATTATAACCACATCCATCCTAAAGAGTAGATAAATCCCACCAGCTGAGATGTTTTGATGGGTTGAGGAGGAGATTCAAAATGTGAGTTGTGCCAAGTGGAATAATGGAGAATTCTCACTTATCTCTTTCTATCTTTTTTAGGTTAAGAAGATCGCCCCAGAGTTCTATGAGAATCTACCTCAGCACACCTCCTGGCTTCGAGTCCTCTGGGATTTTGTCCTCTGTGACTCCATTGGGCCATTTGCTCGGGTCAAGCGGGTGTGTAAGCTGGTGAAGGAGCAGTGAACCTTGTGTGCGGAGCCTCTCGGGGCTGGTCATCTTCCCCCACCCACTCCCCATCACCAATTGTTTAACGAAACAGTAAATGATTATTTATAAAGTTTCACCTGAAACCAAACTCTGGCCACTCTGTCCCTCCGTCAAGGAAACCAACCATATATTTTTAGGCTGGGGGCTGACCAGTCATACAACTGTGTATATTGCTGGGGGTGGCAAATTCTCAGTCCGTTTTAACTGTCCAGAGACGATAAAGCTAGACCCTTCCAAACTGGAGCCTGGGAAAATCTATTTTGAAATATATAACACTGGGGCACGGGACTGGAATGTTGTTTCTGGGAGTAATTTGTTAGGATAAGTTGTCACACTGACGTACATAGTGACTACACTATGACTGCAGCGTCTCCACTCTGCATCAACTTGTATCAGGAAGGAGTCACTTTGTCTTATGTGGCAGGGCCTTGGGGGAGGGGGCTGTGTATTTAAATGGTAACTCTCTCCAAGCCATACTGGAGCAGTGCCCTTAAACGATAGACCCCTTCAGCAGTTCACAATATGGCATCTCAAACCTATTACAGTCCAGAGCACTGGTGACCCCCATGGAGAGGGAATCATGGTGTTGTCAGTGATTGGTCTTTGGTGGGGAGGGAGAAACTGCAGTCCCACTTCCAGTGGGATCTGAGTAATAGGGCACACAATTAGCTGGAAAACACATCTTTACAGAAACCCAGTTGGGTGAAAGAGCCTGTAATGTCACCATATTGTTTGACTGCATCAAGCACATCAGGTGTTGTCATTCTCACCACTTTCTTTTTAAGATTTCTCTTTCTATTAGGAAGCGGGTGGATCATGTTTGACTTTTTATTTAAAAAGGTGGGATTAGTCACCATTATCGAACACACCCAAGATCTTTGTGTGTAATGTATGAGGTAAAGGAACAGGTCAGTTGAAGATTGTGTTGTGTGCTCCCATTTACTCCCACCCTCTAAGCAAATGGCAACTGAGCGGAGGCTGAATTCAGGTCACTGCAGTGGAGTAGCCACAGCTTCTAGTTTTTAATCAAGTTTTTTGAATGTGATTTAGGAATATTTGTAGGATTGGGGGTGGAAGAGGGACGTTTTTTACAAAAAAAAAGTCGAGTTGACATTCTCTTATTTTAAACTGTTGTGAAATCATTAAAATGAAAATGGATCTTGTATGTAAGTGATAGTGTTTTGTTTTGGCAACAGACCGGGTCAAATCACGTGGCACTAGAAAAGCACAGCAGCATCTGCAGAGCAGGAGTTGATATTTCGAGTATTCTCCAGGAATGCTACCTGACCTGCTGTGCTTCTCCAGCATCTGTATTCCTCACATATCTCTTCCTCATCTCCAACAGGACAGACTTGGCTGA
Source organism: Chiloscyllium plagiosum (assembly GCF_004010195.1). Classification (NCBI taxonomy): domain Eukaryota; kingdom Metazoa; phylum Chordata; class Chondrichthyes; order Orectolobiformes; family Hemiscylliidae; genus Chiloscyllium; species Chiloscyllium plagiosum. Next base: position 7,125,814 of record NC_057750.1, on the reverse strand, counting down.
TTAGGCTCTGATCCAAAGGGTCAATGCTAGTTTACTGTTCCTCCAATTCTGTTCTCTTGCCCTCCCTTTTGGAAAGGAGAGATTCTCAAATTCATAAGGATACTGGATGGAAAGAAGCCATTTCCTGCTTTTAAGAAAGATTTTTAAAAAACAAGAGGGCACTGAGTTAATGCCTTTTTGCAAAGAAGGAAATGTGATTTTTCTTAAAGTTCATTCATCAACTGGTTGGACCGGTGGTTTTTCCCCTTTCCTAATTATCCAGCAGGCAGTTAAAAGTCAACCATACTTTTGTGGGTCTGGACTAAGTCAGAATTCTCACCACACCAAAAGCTTGGGATTTCAAACAACATTCTTTCGAGAGTGCTGAAAAGCAACATTACAAACTTTTTTCATTGCACTCATTCAAATGTGTGTGTTTGGGGGGAGGGGGGGAGCTGGAAAAGCACAGGTCAGGCAGCATCCAATGAGCAGGAGAATTAACATTTTGGGCATAAGCCCTTTATCAGGAGATCCTCTGTTCCCTGACCTGTGCTTTTCCACCACCACACTCCCCTCTGCTCTCCATGATCTCCAGCATCTTCAGACCTCACTTTTTCTACTCATTCAACTGCGTGTGCCAATGAAGGCTATTCTGGTCACCTTGTGAGACTCACCTTTTGCCCATTCAACACCAGCATCCCATGCATTGTGGCTCTGGATAAAGTGAGGGTGGCAGATTCCCCAAGGGACACCTGTTAATAGATGTCATTTTCTATTAATTGTTTTGTGATAGTCAGTCAGTGGACTCTAATGCCAGACTCTGAATTTAAATTCCACCGTGGCAGGATTTGAAGCTGGGTTCCCTAGAACATTGTGTGGGGCTCTGGGTTAATAGGTTGACGATAATAGCAAAGGGCCATTACCCGAGTGGTTTAGGTCTGGCATGTACTACTGGAATACAATAATCAGCCACTCTGAATAACCTGCAATTCCACACACTGGTACCATAAAGAATTAGGTGATAACTATATTTTTAAGATTTATAGCTCAGGTTGATAAGTTAGCTTGAGCTGGAAGGCTTACTTTCAGACATTGTCACCATGACTGGGTAAAATCACTGAGTCTCTGGCGAAGTGATGGTGGTATGTCCCACCTCTCTATTTATAGGTCCTGGTTTTTTAAGGTGGGTGATGTCATTTCCAGTTTTTTTTTCCCCCAAGGGAAGATCGATGGGATCTAAGTTGATGTGTTTATTGATGGAGTTCTGGTTAGAATGCCATGCTTTATCATGTGTGACTTAGTTTCACCTGTCCTAGGCTGTGTTGTCCCAGTCAAAGTAGTGCCCTCCTTTGTTTGTATGGAAACTAGTGATCTTGGGTCATGTCTTTTGGTGACTAGTTGGTGTTCATGTTTCATGCCAGTTTGTCCGATTTGCGGTGTTTAACAGTTCTTGCATGGTATCATGTAAATGCTAGTAGTATCTAGTGGATCCTTTAGGTTCACTAGTTGCTGTTTAAGTGTGTTGGTAGGTTAGTGGGCTACCATGATGCCAAGGGGTCTAGCAGTCATTTTGATATATCTTTACCTTACATCAATGTGGCTATAGTTTTTGGTTGCGTTGTCTGCTTGTTCGGGTTTGAATTGGCAGATTGTGTTTTATTGGGTGTATAGTGTGTGGAAGAGGCAAGGGGGTGTGTGTGTGTGTGTGTGTGTGTATTTCTCTTCAAATGTGCAGCAGAATGATTTGAGATGGGGAGATCCTTTCTCGGGTATATTCAAGGCCAAAGGGTAACTAGGGAGAACAGGGGGCTCCTTTTTAAAGATTTGAGGCCATCTACATGCAGAACCACAGATCAGGATCCAAAACAAATATTCCACATCAGTATTTACTGTGGAGAAAGCAAGGGAACATGGAAATAAATATTGATGGCTTAAACAGTCCACGTTACAGAAGAAATGCTGGAGTTCCTAAAACTCATAAACAAAGATAAGCTCCCAGGCCACTGCAAAGTTAAGGATGTTTATATCATCTCCAGCCATGGAGGAGGTGCCAGAAAACTGGAGGGTGACTAATGCTATACCATTATTTTAAAAAGGCTACAAGGAAAAACCCCAAGGAACTATATACCTTTTGAGTCTGATGGCAGTGGTGGGTACGTTGTTGGGAGGGGATTCATATGCATTTGGAAAGGCAAGGACTGATTTGGGATAGTCAGTATAGCAGTGTGCGTGTGTGAAATGAGATGATAGATCATGTCAACATGGGCTTTAGCAAGGCTCCACACGGTAGACTGGTTACTAAGGTTAGATCGCATCAGATCCATCAACCAGGCCATGCCAACTGTAATCCCAAACTCACCTAGTCCCACCTGCCTACTCCTGGTTCATATCCCTCCAAACGGTGGTTATGCCTGAACTTATCCAAATGTCTTTTAACCACTGGGACCTTAGTTGCATTCTCAAGGTTTCTACCCATTAATCAGTGTAAAAGTTGCCCCTCACCTTAAAAATATGCCCAGAATCTTGAAATCCCCCATTTACCTAATGTTAGGTGGAGGGGTAAATGTAGGGGTTGCCTACATTTGGTCTGGGTGGGTTGCTCTTTGGAGGGTCAGTGTGGACTTGTTGGGCCGAAGGGCCTGTTTTCACACTAAGTAATCTAAACGCTTTCCCTGGAGTTCCACAGAGGAGTGTACCCTAAACCCACCCTTCCCCAGATAATCTCTCCAACATTGAGAGGTTCCACCTTTGCCCTGTGCAGGACAAAGTAACAGTAAGTTGTGTGAGAGATGGTGGCTGTATGCGTACTATATGGAGACTTACCCTACAGAGGCAACTGCAGCAGTCCAGATGCCTGGGTGGGATCCACAGAGGAGTGTACCCTAAACCCTTCCTTCCCCAGATAATCTCTCCAACATTGTCCTGCACAGGGCAAAGGTGGAACCTCTCAAAGTAACAGTAAGTTGTGTGTGAGATGGTGGCTGTATGCGTACTATATGGAGACTTACCCTACAGAGGCAACTGCAGCAGTCCAGATGCCTGGGTGGGGGGAGGGGTTTACCACTGCTCCCTGTGCAGGATACTAGCAGCAGCTCAGACTTTTAAATGCCTTTAGTCCAGGGCTTGGAGTTTTTATTGATTTATCCGAATGAAATAGTTCCTGCCCCTCCCATTCAGATCAGAGGTTCCCCTGCCCAGAGGGAACCTCTATTAGCCAGCATTAGATCATCTGAATTTTAGATTATCCAGCAAGATTTCAATGCTCAGCTAAACTTATCTGGCATTTGATCATCTGGAATTCAATTAACCAAACTATCAAAACAAAAACATCAAGGTGACCTTTTCAAGCTAAAGATGTGAAATGTTGAGGGTTATGACAATTTGGAAGTCTGACAGAAGGCAAATAATTTTTTTCCCCAAGGCATGATTCTTGATTAACAGGAGAATTGAGGGATAGCACAGGGGTGTCTTGTGATAATGTTCCACCTGCTCCATCTGGTTGGTTAGAAAAATTATCTCCATTTTAAAAGCAGGGTAATTGGGGAAGTTTACAGCAGAAAATTTAAAAAAAACAATTTAAAAAAAAATCAGCAACAAGACCACTGCTGAATCAAACCAAAACCTGTTTATATTTCAGTATAAAGGCATCCAGTGTTTACACTTTATATATAAAATAAGAATGTAAAAAAAAGCCAATAAAATGGACATCCTGCAGAATGGCCCAGTGCCAGTATTGAATGACAGAGAAAGCGACCTTCCCACATTTCGGATAAGTGGATCTTGGGGCACATTTCCCATCTTTTTACCCTCAGCACACCACCCCCACCCCAGGCAAAGCTGCACAATTGGCACAAGGAAAAGATGCAAGAGATGTGGGTCCCTCCAGGCAGGACAGACTGCCCTCAACTTTGCACAGTCAAAATTTATTTTACTTAACCGCCAACCTGTCCAGATTCCACTCCATGGTGAACGATCCTCAGGGGGGGCTCCCTTTCAGATTGTGACTCACCTCATTACACAGACTGCCTTCCCCCTCCGACCCAAACACTAGACTAGAAGGTGTCAGCCAATGAAGGGTGAGGAGGGCAAGCCCTTGGTTGCCTGGTTCTTTCCCACCATCCCTTGCCCCATGTCATTCTTAAGTGACAAACCATTTCAGGAACATCAAGCTGGAGGGAGGGCGCGGGGAGGGGTGGTGGTGGTGTGGGGGAGCTTTCCCCACCCCCTCAGTCAGCGATTGCCCTTCTATCCCCTACCCCCAAACTCATGAAAAAAAAGGGAACGCTGACTTCATGAATACCCATCCCTAGGAATTTGAGAGGGGGGGGGGCACAGCACACAAAGGGATCAAAAATAAACCCCACCCCCAAAGGTTTGGGGCTTCAGAATCTATATCAGGCCCCACTACAGGCTTTATTGCACCCCCTCCCCCACCCACCTCCTTCCCCAAGACAGTGGGTAGAACTGGGTTGGCACAGAATCCCTTTACCCCACCCCTAGACACAGACACTCCCCCTACCCAGCCCAGACACAAGGTCAAAAAGGTTCTTTTATATCCAATCTACTCAGAGTCCACCATTCCCAATACTGTTGATTTAAAGCCATCCCGATTCCCAGACACGTCAAGTGTCTGAAATTTTTGCGTCAATAATTTTTTTAAACTTCCTCGACATCTAAACACCAATCCTCCCACCCAACTCATCCCCGCCAAAAAAATGAAATTCACGGACTGGAGTTAAACAAAAACTGGAGAGAGAAGAAAATATTTGGATTGAAAAAAAAATAATTCCAGAGGTTTCTCAGGGAAATAAAATCTCTCAAAAGCCTAGAAGATCGAAGCCGACAAACCCTTCACCGCCGTTTTAATAATTTTCTTTTGAAGGAATAAAAAAAAAAATAAAAATTAAAGAAATTCCCCTCTCAACAATCAAATCAAAAATGCCCCGGGGGGGCAAGACAGACAAATTTAAAATTTATTCAGGAAACTGGGGAAAAAAAAAGGTGTTTAACACCCCCCCCCACCCACTTCCTCTGAAATTTAATTTAAAAAAACTTTTTTGTGGGTGTTTTATTTTTGGAAACACACCCTCCGCACTGACCGGCTGATGGGGCGGGGGGGCGAGTGGACTTGGTCTCCAATTCGTCTGGTCAATACTGTCCCAACTTCAGATGCACTTCCATGCCCACCCCACCCCCACCCCCCCCCCCCCACCCCCCCCCCCCGCAACCCCCCCCCTCCCACCCTATCCCCCCGCAATCCCCCCCCCCCCGAAAATCCGAGCCGTCCTCCGAACTGGAAAACTATGTGGAGCTCAGGCGCTGTATCTCTTGCCGAACAGCTGAAAAAGAAGAAATAAAAAGAGAGAAAACTTGAATTTGTAGAGCGCCTTTCAGCACCCATATGCCTCACTGTTGACAGGGTGGGGGGTGGAGGGAGCTATCCATAGACCGTGATGTAGGCGGTGCGGGGCATGGAGTCGTACAGCACAGAAACAGACCCTTCGGCAGAACCCGTCCGTGCCGACCAGATATCCCAACCCAATCTAGTCCCACCTGCCAGCACCCGGCCCGTATCCCTCCAAACCCTTCCTATTCATATTCCCATCCAAATGCCTTTTAAACGCTGTAATTATACCAGCCTCCATCACTTTCTCTGGCAGCCCATTCCATACACGTACCACCCTCTGTGTGAGAAAGTTGCCCCTTAGGTCCCTTTTATATCTTTCCCCTCTCACCCTAAACCTATGCCCTCTAGTTCTAGACTCCCCCACCCCTGGGAAAAGACTTTGCCTATTTATCCTATCCATGCCCCTCATGATTTTATAAACCTCTATAAGGTCACCCCTCAGCCTCCGACGCTCCAGGGAAAACAGCCCCAGCCTGTTCAGCCTCTCCCTGTGGCTCAAATCTTCCAACCCTGGCAACATCTTTGTAAATCTTTTCTGAACCCTTTCAAGTTTTACAACATCCTTCTGATAGGAGGGAGACCAGAATCGAATGCAGTATTCGAAAGTGGCCTAACCAAAGTCCTGTACAGCCGCAACATGACCTCCCAACTCCTGTACTCAATAATCTGACCAAGGAAAGCATACCAAATGCCTTCTTCACTATCTTATCTACCTGCGACTCCACTTTCAAGGAGCTAATAACCTGCACTCCAAGGTGTCTCTGTTCGGCAACACTACATATACCGTGGTTCGACCCATGATGCCGTTCGGGAGGGAATTCCAGAATTCTGACCCAGAGACACTGAAGGAACGGTGATTTATTTCCAAGTCAGGATGGTGAGTGGAGGGGAAGTTGCAGGGGATGGTGTTCCCATATATCTGCTGCCCCTTGTCCTTCCTGATGGAAGTGGTCGAGGGTTTGGAAGGTGCTGCCCAAGGATTTTAGTGAATGTCTGCAGTGCATCTTGGAGATGATTCCCTTCAAAATCCTGGAATTCCCTCCCTCAGGGCATGGTGGGTCTACCTACAGCACACGGACTGCAGCGGTTCAAGGCAGCTCACCCCCACCTTCTCAAGGGGGCAGTTAGGGATGGGGTTATAAATGGTGACCCAGCCAGCGATGCCCATGTCCCATAAATGAACAATTATAAACCATTATTGTCGACCATTAGTTAAACAATGTCAGGATCATGAAGACTAGGCCACTTGGTGATGCCCCCCCTGGTCAAATAGCCAGTGGAATTCCTGACCCACAAAGTGCCGGCTGACACTTTGACTGTACCTGGATACCAATGCCAGGGAATGGTGTTGCCTTGGCGGGAAGGGGTTGGCTAGTGGAAGGTACAGGGACCACGCCAATTCAATGGAAAAGGCCAAACTGTCAGAACGACACTGCAGGCGGCCATCTGGCCCAGAATCCCCCTGCTGACCCTTGGAAAGTGACCAGTAGCCGCAAGGGCAAAATTAGGCCATTCAGCCCATCGAGTCTGCTCAATGAGACAAAAAACCCCGCAGATGCTGGAATCCAAGGCGGACAGGCAGGAGGCTGGGGGGACACACAGCAAGGCAGGCAGCATCAGGAGGGACAGGCAGGAGGCTGGGGGGACACAGCAAGCCAGGCAGCATCGGGAGGTGGAGATGTTTCAGGAGTGAAGGTGGTTTACGCCCAAAACGTTGACTTTTGCAGCTTCTGTTGCTGCCTGCCTTGCTGTGTTCCCCCAGCCTCCTGCCTGTCCCTGATGCTGCCTGCCTTGCTGTGTTGACCCAGCCTCCTGCCTGTCTGCTGCCCAATTAAATCAGGATAAACCACAACTCCACTTTGTTGCCTTCTCTCCTTGAACACCCGATTTCCCCCTCCCCAAAAAAAAGGGGAATGAGACAAAGAGAGGAGTCAAAAAGTGGTGGTGGGGGTAGGGGTGGGAATGTCAGTCACTGATCTGCTGTCAGCTACTACCTGCGATGATTTCATCCTTGACTTTCTGCAGCTCTTTCTTCACGTCCTCCAGCAGCTCCTGCAGAGACAGAGAACGTGAGAGTCAGAGAGAGAAGGAAAGAGAGAGTTAGAATGAGAGAGGGAGTGGTTCAGGTGGAGAATGAGCATGTCAGGGAGAGACAGAGACACAAGACCAGCGCCTCAAAACGACACACAGGTCATTCCAGTCAGAGTGAAAAGGAATTGTATTTGTATAGCACCTTTGCTGATCCTGGAGTTTCCCCAAAGTGGTTTACAGGTAATGAAGCATGTTTGAGGTTTGGTCCCTGCTGTAGGAACCAGAGCAGCCAGGCTGTGTACATGAAACTGCCACAAACAGCAACATGACAGAAAAATACAGATTGTCCCTGAAACCAACATCGAGAGAGCAGCTTGGAGATCGGGAGATCACGTTGGTATATTTCAGTGGGACCTTCCCCAGCTGAGTGGTGAGACCAGACGGGGCTCCGAATGATCGACTCACTCAGGCAGACAGCTCCTCTGACAGGGTAACACTCCCCCCAGCACTGCACCGGGGCAGCGCGACAGTGTAACACTCCCCCCAGCACTGCACCGGGACAGTGAGACAGTGTAACACTCCCCCCAGCCCCGCACTGGGACAGTGCGACAGTGTAACACTCCCCCACAGCCCCGCACCGGGACAGTGCGACAGTGTAACACTTCCCCCAGCCCCGCACTGGGACAGTGCGACA
>NC_057750.1:7105824-7114415 GCF_004010195.1 Chiloscyllium plagiosum | reverse complement strand
CCCACTCCCTCAGCACTGACCCTCCGACAATGCGGCACTCCCTCAGCACTGACCCTCCGACAGTGCGGGAATCCCTCAGCACTGGCCCTCCGACAGTGCGGCACTCCCTCAGCACTGACGCTGCGACACCGCGGCACTCCCTCGGCGCTGACCCTCCGACAGCGCGGCGCTCCCTCGGCGCTGACCCTCCGACAGCGCGGCGCTCCCTCGGCGCTGACCCTCCGACAGTGGGAGTGCTCACTGCTGAGCGTGCGCAGGTGGCTCAATGAAGACAGACAGACGTTACATCACTTCCAACCCTGTCTTTGCCCCAGCACAGAGACCAGAAGCTAAAAGCTGTTTGTGCAGAAGCTTTTTAGCACTGAATGCTGAAATAATCGCGAGTTAAATCCTGAGGGAGAGGTACCAGAGCTGGCCAGGGACAGGGGCATGGCTGGGGGGTGCAAGGTGACCAAGGAGGGTGGGTGGCTCCCATCTGACTGAGCAACATTGGGTTGCTGCTGCCTGACAGCGCCTCTTCATGGTCCTGGAGGACGGTGAACCCCTCCCGCTGTCACCATCAGCAAATTGGTGCGTTGGGTTGATGGAGAGACAGCCAATCGCCCAACAGGACACAGTCTGAGAGAGTCAACCCTTGGAGTGGTCGTGAACCTGGAAACAATGGCCAAGGGCTAGAGCTATGGCCCACTGCAACACCTCCCCCCACCACCCAACTTGGAGACTGCAGGATGTGGGAGCTCGCCATTGACGCCCACCAGCATCCCACACAAACCCTCATCACCAGAATCACCTGAAGGTCTCCCACCAGACCCCAAAACAAAACATTGCAAACTTCGCCACCTCACTCCCGGCTGAGATAAAATGGGAGCCATGGGGCCTCTGGTCACAAATTGGTTGGTTGGGGGGTGGGGGGGAGACACAGAATGGACAACCAGGCAAGTGGACAGTTGGCCACATAGTGGACGACTGCAGTGCTGACCCCTCCCTCAAATCTTTAACCCTCAGTTGCAACAGCGCCAGCAAAGTGCCGACAGACAACGATTTGAACGTCAGGTACCTAGGCTGAGTGCCAGCGTGTGAACTGCTTGAGGAGTCTGTCGTCTTCAGCATGGAGTTACCTCTGCAGAGCGAGAGAGAGGTCAAATCGAGGAAGCAACATGGGAGAGATAGAGAAAAAAAAAACCCCCACAAAATTCACCGAGAAACAGAGGCAGACGCCAGAGGCCTTGCCTGGATTCTGAACGTTGACCACACCCAACGGCCAAACCGACTGTGGATCCACCGACGCAGAGTACCCAGCCCAGTCACATGCTCAAAACTGACCAATGGGGCTTCACTGACAATCAACCAATCACAGCCTCAGCTCCATTTCAGATTCCAGTTTCTCCAAACTGCATTGCCACCTTTTCAAATAGAAATCAACCACAGAACCTCCAACCCTCTACACTCTTCATCCTTGCTCCCCTTCGGGTGGCATGGTGGCTCAGTGGTTAGTAGATACTGCGCTTATGTCATACAGTCGGCAAAGAGAGACCCTTCGGCCCAGCCAGTTCATGCTGACCATAATCTCAAACCAAACTAGCCCCACCTGCCTGCTCCTGGCCCATATCCCTCCAAACCTTTCCTATTCATGTCCTTATCCAAATGTCTTTTAAATGTTATAATTGCACTCAAATTCACCACTTTCTCAGAGTTCATTCCACACACTAACCATCACAATTTGTCTCTCTTGTCTTTAAATCTCCTAGTCTTACCCCCTTGTCTTGAAATTCCCCAGCTTCAGGGAAAGACAACTACCATCAACTCTATCTATACCTCTCATTATTTTATAAACTTCTATCAGGTCGCCCCTCAACCTCCTACCCTCCAGTGAAAAAGATTCCAGCATTTCTTTCCAACTCAAACCTTCCATACCCCGCAACATCCTGTCGTGAGTTCAGTTGAGTTTCTGGTCAACGGTAACCCCTCAGCATGTTGATAGTGAGGGATTCAGTGACGGTAAACTCCGTTGAATGTCAAGGGGCAATGGTTACATTGTCTTATTCGTGAAGAAGTTAAAAATCTCTCAACACCAGGTTTAGTCCGACAGGTTTATTTGGAAGCACTAGTTTTCGGAGCGCTGCTCCTTCATCAGGTGGTTGTGGAGCGACGCTCTGAAAGCTAGTGCTTCCACAATAAAACTGTCGGACTGTAACCTGGTGTTGAGAGATTTTTAACTTTGTCCACCCCAGTCCAACATGGGCACCTTCACATTATTGGTGATGGTCATAGCTTTGCATTTGTGTGGCATGAATATTACTTGCTGCTCGTCACCCCAATCCTGAGTATTGTCCTGATCTGGGTGAAGGGACTGCATCCAGAAAACTACAACAAAACATAAACCAAGTTGATATCTTACCAGGTGGGGCTGTGCAGGCCATGCTCTGGGTGGGAATGGATGTAGTAATGGGCCCCGGGAGGATGATGTGGACAACCACACACTACCAAGCCTGTGATCTATGCTTCCTCCTAATATCATCGTCAACTGACAGGAACAGGCCATTCTACCCCTTTGAGTCTGCCCCCCACCATTCAACACAATCATCCAACTCAGTCCCTTGTTCCCTCAATACCCTTTGAATCCCTTGGTCTGCAAGAACTGTAACCAATTCCTTCTCGGAAACGTTCAAACGTTTTGGCCTCAAATGCTTTCAGCGAGACAGAATTCCACAGAGGACAGCTCTCTGGGGGACAAAATGGCCGCACTTCACAACCAGCTGAAGGTGACCTTTCACCCCCCTCCTCCCACCTGACCCAAATGTGACACTCACCTGGAGACTGACGAAGTTGGCTTTTCCCAAGGTCTCTTCACCGATTCTGAAAACAAACGAGAGGAAAATCAGAACACCCTTTCACTTGGGAGCTGCTTTATCCGATGAGAATCAAGTCAAGGTGCACAGTTTCCACGGAAACCGGGCAACACTCACCTTTAAGAGAGACGTGACACCAAAGTGTCTCATCTTGCTCCACCCCCTCAGGATACACAGGCAAGAATGCCAAATTTCAAAGCAATTTACACCGTGGCGAAAAGGGTGATGATTGGTCGACTGTTACCAACAAGGAACAAGGGTACACCACTCTGCCCTTCCAGCCTGGTAACCCATTCAGCAAGATTATGGCTGATCGGATTTTAACCTCAGCTCCACATTTCCGGACATCCTCCCACCGATAATCTTTCACTCCCTCGGTCATCAAGAATTGATCTCCCTCAGTCTTCAACATAATTGAAGATTCTGCACTCGCTGCTTTTGGAGGAGGAGAATTCCAAAGAGTCTCATAATCCTCAGAAATAAAATAATTCCTCATCTGTTTCCAATGGGAGCCCCCTTATTATTAAGCAGTGATGCCTCGTTCCAGACATGAAACTGGAAAAGCACAGCTGCCAAGGAGCTGGAGAGTCAACCTTTCGGTCAGATGCTGCCTGAACTGCTGTGTTCTTCCATCTATCAGCTCCGGCCTCCAGCATCTGCAGCCCTTCCTGTCTCCCAGTCCTACATTCTCCCTCAAGAGGAAACCCCTTTCCACATCCAACTGGCCAAGTCCCCCCCACAGGATCTTAGGTGCAACTTTTACACACAGAGGGTGGTGTGTCTATGGAATGAGCTGCCAGAGGAAGTGGTGGAGGCCGGTACAATTACAGCATTTAAAAGGCATCTGGATGGGTATATGAATAGGAAGGGTTTGGAGGGATATGGGCCAAGTGCTGGCAAACGGGACTAGATTGGGTTGGGATATCTGGTTGACATGGACAGGTTGGTCGGAAGAGTCTGTTTCCGTGCTGCATGACTCTATATTTCAATTCCGTCACCTCTGACTCCTAAACTCCAGAGCATTCTGGGGACCCGGGTTCGAATCCTGCCATGGCAGATGGTGGTTAGATTAGATTAGATTCCCTACAGTATGGAAACAGGCCCTTCGGCCCAACAAGTCCACACCAATCCTCCGAAGAGCAACCCACCCAGACCCATTCCCCTAACTAATGCACCTAACACTACGGGGCAATTTAACACGGCCAACCCACCCTGACCTGCACATCTTTGGACTGTGGGAGGAAACCGGAGGAAACCCACGCAGACACGGGGAGAATGTGCAAACTCCACACAGACAATTAGCACTGCTGCTTCATATTAGCAGGGACCTGGTTTCGATTCTAGCCTCGGGCGACTGTCTGTGTGGAGTTTGCACGTTCTCCCCGTGTCTGCGTGGGTTTCCTCCCACAATCCAAAGATGTGCAGGTTAGGGTGGATTGGCCATGCTAAATTGCCCCATAGTGCCCAGGGATGTGCTGGTCAGGTGCATTAGTCAGGGGAAATAGGGTAGGGGGGAATGGGTTACTCTGTGGAGGGTCGGTGTGGACTTGTTGGGCCTTTTGGCCTGTTTCCACACTGTAGGAATTCTGATCCATTGACAATTGTCAGGAAACCCATCTGGGTCACTAATATCCTTCAGGGAATGAAACTGCCATCCTTACCTGGTCTGGGCCTACACGTAACTCCAGACCACAGCAATGTGGTTGACTCTTAACTGTCCTCTGGGCAACTAGGGATGGGCAATAAATGCTGACCTAGCTAGTGACGCCTTCATCCTGTGAATGAATAAAAATCAACCCAGGTTCAGCCTTTCCTCAGGAAGCAATCCACTCATGCCAGAGATTGGAAGGTAGGTAAATCCTCAGAGATGCTTCCAGTACACAGTCATCCATTCCCTCATCAATGCCCTAGGACGGCACAGTGTGGCGAGAGCAAGAGCAAGAGCGCGAGAGAGAGCGCGAGACCGAGAGAGCGCGAGAAAGCCCTGAAGAAAAGCAGTTCCCCCAAATATATTCCACTCCAATGCACCTCTCGGGTTTCGGCTTACACCCAGCCCCACCTCCCTCACTGGCTTACCATTGGTAAGCCCCCCCCCCCCCCACCGACAAAACAACTGGGCCAGGACTGATGGAGGTGACTCACAAACACAGAGGCCATTCAGCCCATCCAATGCCATGACTCATCCACCAGGAACAACACCCAGGAGATAATCCACAGTGTGTAAACAGGCCATTTGGCCCAACAAGTCCACACTGACCCTCAGAACAGTATCCCACCCACACCCATTCCCCTATTATCCTGCATTTACCCCTGACTAATGCACCTAACCCACACATGCCTGGACACTACGGGGCAATTTGGCCAACCAGACTCACTCTTATAACCTCTTATTTCCCAGAGCTAATCCACTTCGCCTGAACATCCCTGGACACTATGGGGCAATTGAGCACGGCCAATCTGCCCTATCCTGCACACCTTTGGACTGAGAGAGGAAACCCATGCAGATACGGGGAGAATGTCAGTGTGGAGTATGCAGAATCATCAGAGGCTGGAATCGAACCTGGGACCCTGGGGCTGTGAGGCTGCAGTGCTAACCACTGAGCCACCACACCATCCACTGCCAGGATAGGCAGGACGGTGAAGAAAACACCGAAGAATTTTTGATTTGATTCCATTGTTTTAGATTAATCATACAGCACGCATAGAGACCCTTCAGTCCACCCAGTCCATGCTGAACACAGTCCCCAAACTAAACCAGTTCCACCTATCTGCTCCTGGCCCATTTCCCTCCAATCCTTTCCTATCCACATACTTATCCCAATGCCTTTTAAATCCTGTAACGGTACCCACACCCACCACTTCCTCTGGAAGTTCATTCCACACACTGAAAATATTGCTCATGTCCTTCTTAAATCTCTTTCAAAAATATGCCCCCCCCAAGTCTTCAATACCCCCACCCTAGGGAAAAGACACCTGCCATTCACCTTATTGATTCCCCTCATGATTTTATAAATCTCTATAAAAGGTCACCCCTCAGCCTCCCACGCTCCAGTGAAAAGTGCTCCAGCCTATCCAGCCTCTTCTTATAACTCAAACCTCCCCCCCAACAGCCCCATTCCTAGCAACCTCCTGGTAGATCTTTTCTGAATCCTCTCCAGTTTAATAATATCCTTCCTACAGCAGGACGACCAGAACTGGGCACAGTACTCCAGCAGAGGTCTCACCAATGTCCTGTACAACCGCAACATGACATCCCAACTCCTACACTCAAAAGGTCTGAGCAGTGAAGGCAGGTGCGCTAAATGCCTTCTTAACCACCCTGTGATGCAACTTCAAAAGAATTATATAACCAGAACCCCTAGGTCCCTCCGTTTTACAACACCCCCCAAGGTCCTGGTTAGGGTGGGGAAGCATTGAAAATGGTGGCAGTGGAATAAAGATTGGAGCCGTTGGGACCTCAACATAAGACTGTCCAACAAACAAAAGGAAATCTGGAAAAATTGCTGCTGGATGGTCCATATTGTGGATGAAGTAGAGGAGCCAAGTCAGGAAACTTGGGTCTTTGCTGTTCCTCAAATCAGCACTTGGGGGTGCCCAAGAGCAGCTGAGACAATGTTTCTCTGAAACTGCATCCAACATGTGACAGTGTGGAAACAGGCCCTTCGGCCCAACAAGTCCACACCAACCCTCCGAACAGTATCCCACCCAGACCCATTCCCCTACCGTATTACTTTATGTTTCCCCTGAATGATACACCTAACCTACACATATAGCTGGACAATGTAGGGTTATTTCCCGTCGCCAATCCACCCTAACCTGCACATCCCTGGGCACTATGGGACAATTTAGCATGGCCAATCCACCCTGACCTGTACATCTTTGGACTGTTTGAGGAAACCGGAGCACCCGGAGAAAATCCACGCAGACACGGGGAGAATGTGCAAACTTCACACAGACAGTTGCCAGAGGCTGGAATTGAACCCAGGTATGGAGTACAGGAGTTGGGAGGTCATGTTGCGGCTGTACAGGACATTGTTGGAATATTGTATACAATTCTGGTCTCCTTCCTATCGGAAAGATGTGAAACTGGAAAGGGTTCAGAAAAAGTTTACAAGGATGTTGCCAGGGTTGGAGGGTTTGAGCTAGAGGGAGAGACTGAACAGGCTGGGGCTGTTTTCCCTGGAGCGTCGGAGGCTGAGGGGTGACCTTATAGAGGTTTATAAAATCATGAGGGACATGGATAGGGTAAATAGACAAAGTATTTTCCCTGAGGTGGGGGAGTCCAGAACCAGAGGGCATAGATTTAGGGTGAGAGGGAGAGAGAAAAGATTTAAAACAGACCTAAGGGGCAACTTTTTCACACAAAGGATGGTGTGTGTATGGAATGAGCTGCCAGAGGAAGTGGTGGAGGCTGGTACAATTACAACATTTAAAAGGCATCTGGATGGGTATGTGAATAGGAAGGGTTTGGAGGGATATGGGCCGGGTGCTGGCAGGTGGGACTAGATCGGATTGGGATATCTGGTCGGCATGGACGGGCTGGATTGAAGGGTCTGTTTCCGTGCGATACATCTCTACGACCTCCTGAGTGAAAACATTTTCCCTCATGTCCGTCTGAAATGTTCGGCTTTGCATCCAGAGACTGTGCCTCTCTCTCTTCCCCTCTCTCCCTGCCACCCCAACCCTCCCCTCTCTGCATGCTGACCCTTTCAGAGTCATCCTCAGACCTGTCTCTTCATTGTTCCACACTCTGGAGGGAATTGGCTAAGATTACTCAGCGTCTTCCTCAAAAAGGACAAATCCCTCATCCCGGGAAACAGTTCACAAACAAAGATGGGAGGGTAGGTGCAGACTCAATGGGCCGAACAGCCTCTTCCTGCACTGCAGGGGGTTCTATAATTATGGAAATCAGAAACAACAGCAGAAACTGCTCAGAAAACCTCAGCAGTTCTGGCAGCATCTGTGGAGACGGAGAGAGGGAAACAAAGTTAACGTTTCTGAATACTCACTCGACCCGAAAGACCAACTCTGCTTTCTCTCCACGGACCTGCCGAGTTTTCCCAGCAATCTTTTTTTTTTGTTAACAATGGTCTTTCGCTGTGGCTTCTCCAGTCAAATAAGATCGGGCCCCCTTCAGCACCACCCATCAGTGCGAAACGCCCTTCCCACCCCCCCCCCTCCCAGACGGTCAGCACCCACCTAACCTGGGACAAGGGAAAACGCAAGGAAGCAGAGTGTCTGAAAGTGGAGAATTGAAGCATACCGCTGCTGTGCACCGTCGTCACTTTGGTGACTGTGTTGGTGTCTTCCTGGAGAGAAAACACATTAAACAACGGGGTTAAACAGAGAGATATTCAATACAGAGCAGACTGCTCAGCCCCACCCAATCCCCTCACACCTCCCCCAACTCATATGAGGCCATCAGTTCTCACACACACACACACACACACGATGCCAATTAACTTCCTTCAGGCCCATAGTTCCCTCCAGATTTCACTTCGCCCATGGATGCCCCATTCATTCAGCCCTTACCATCCCAACAGCCCCCTCCCTCCAAACCAGGCCATAACAAGCTTCACATCATATCACCTCCCTCCCTCCCTCCCACTGGGGCTCACTCAGCAATCCCACAATTCCTGGTTAAGCGCCATGACGATCTCAAAATCCCTCGGTTTGCCTCCAAATCACTACCCCCTCCTGATCTCAGCCTACGTTGTCCAGAGGTCGCCAATTCTGCTCGCC
>NC_057750.1:7102572-7105416 GCF_004010195.1 Chiloscyllium plagiosum | reverse complement strand
TCCCCCCTGCCCCGCTAGGCCACATTCCCCTTCCCCCTCCACAACTCGGCCACAGCCTCTTCCATCCCCCACCCCACATGGCCACCTCCCCAGGCAACAGGCTCTGTCGGCTGTGGTGGGATTTGAACCCAGATCCCCGGAATGTTACCTGGGTCTCTGGATTAACCCCTCGCCCTAACGTAGGGACAGGCAATAAGCAGCTCTGCACCTCGACAAAAACTGGAACTGCCGCAGGCAGTAGAATTCCTGACAGGAAATCGCAAGGCCCCACCCTGTCGATCAGCCCAGAGACTCACCTTCGTGCCAACATGGCGCTCATCTCCTCCATCAGCCCTCCTCCTCCACCTCCACCTCCTCCTCCTCCCCCCCCTCCCCCGCCACTATTCTTGTTGCTGTCACTCCGGGGGCTGGAGCTCCCACTCGCGCGGGCGTTGTCCTCAGCCTGGGAGGGGGTGGGGGGTTGGGGGGGGGGGGGGTGGGGTGGTGCGAGAGAGACATACACAGCCGAGACGTTAGAATTCACCAAACGGGGAATCATCTCAGAGAGACTGAGCGCTCTTTCCTGCTGCCCAAGACCCATTGCCCCAGTCACCCCTGACAGACCCTGCACAGCAAGATCCCAGATATAGGTGCTCCCCTCACCACAGGTGAGGGGGCGGGAACACTGCCCGCTGTTCAGACCCCAAATCCTCCCCAAGGCCAACAGCCCTGGATTTACTGGGGAGGGGGTTGGGCCCTGACCTTGTCACTGTTTGTGGGAGCTTGCTGTGCACTTATCCTTCAACAGCGACTGTATCTTGTTTTTTAGAAAGCGATAAAGCATTAAAAGACTTGTGAACAAAACACAAAATAGCATCAGTAGGCCATTTGGCCCCTTGACAGGGCTCCGCCATTCAGTATGACCATGGCTGATCATTGTGATCTTTTTTAGGGCAAAGATTTGACAAAAAAGGAAAGTTTCTCACTTGCAGTTTCTTCCCCTAAGAAAATGCGAAACTAACTTCAAGACTTTGCATCAATAGTGAAGAAATTAATTTTTGATTACTTGGATGAGAAGAACTATTGGGCCAGTTAACGTGGTAACCCTTAACCTGGAAGCAGTACCCACCAAGAGGAAGTTCCTGTTCCCACTCTTTCCCCATACCCCTTGATCCCTTTATCCCTCAGAACTGTATCTAACTCCTTGGAAATATTCAATGTTTTGGCCTCAACCACTTTGTGGCAGAGAATTCCACAGGCTCCTCTACTCTCTGGGTGGAGACGTTTCTCCCCATCTCAGTCCTTCCCATATCCTTCGACCGTGACCCTCCCTCCCCGGTTCTGGACTCCCCTGGTCACTGGGAACATCCTTCCTGCCTTTACACGGTCGTAGAGTCACAGAGATGTACAGCACAGAAACAGACATCCAACTCATCCATGCCGACCAGGTATCCCAAATTAATCTAGTCCCATTTGCCAGCACCCGGCCCATATCCCTCCAAACCCTTCCTATTCATATACCCATCCAAATGTCTTTTAAATGTTGTAATTGTACCAGCCTCCACCACTTCCTCTGGCAGCTCATTCCATACACGTACCACCTTGCGTGTGAAAACGTTGCCCCTTAGGTCTCTTTTATATCTTTCCCCTCTCACCTTAAACTAGTCCTGTTCAAATTTTATTGGGATCTATACATTTCCAGTGAATGTATCTCCCCTCAGATGCCACGCCAGCCACCCTAGGAATTAGTCAGAGAGTCTGGTGTATCGAACTGGCCGATTTCCTCCAGTTACACTGTTTCAGCTCCCATTGAATCATATGGCACAGGGCAGGCCATTCTGCCCATCAAGTCTGCCTAGTCCAGTTAGAATTTTATAGGTTTCCACTAAATCCCAAACCCTCACCAAACGCATCCCCCCCAACGACCTCAAATCAACTCAAACCCAAGTACAAAGAGTCTGAACTGATCAAAGTCAACATCCAGAGGGGGGGGGGGTTCGGCAACAGCGCACTGTGGATTATTTAACGGCAGAGAGTGCCACGCTAAAGCTCCCCCGCTGGCAGCGAATGCACACCCCCTCCCCCACCGTCCCCATCACACACCACCCCCCCTTACCCCACCTGTCCCCACACCCCTACCGTCTCTCCCCAACCTCCTGTCTCACCCCATTCGCCCGACCCCTGCTCCACACCCCCATCACCCGTCCCCATCACTCACCCGTGCCACCTTCTTCAGCTTGGCTGCCTGCAGGGCCTCAGCGAGACCGCCTCCGGAACCACCCCCCAACTGGCCAGAAGGGGGCGGTAGCGGTGGAGCAGGGGGAGGCCCACTCCCCGACAGCGGAGGCGGGGGTCCGGGAGGCGGCGGTGGCCCCGGGGGAGGTGGGGGTCCAGGTGGGGGTCCAGGCGGGGCAGGGGGCCCCCCGGGTGGGGGTGGAGGCCCAGGCGCTAGGAAACGAAGAGCAGGTGTTGGTTACGACGTCCGCTGACCCTCCACTCCCCCCTCCCTCCCCGCGACAGGGTGGTGGGGGGGGTGGGGTCTGTTTGGCCCACCCAGCCGATGTTGGCCCCTTCCTTTCCCAAAGGGGCTGTGCTGGCTGTGGAGCCGACAGCAGGGAGCACACACAGCACACGAGCAACTACTGCGCCTGAGGGGCTCCTCCATCTCAGCAGGAGCCCAGCTCCTCGTTCAAGGCGCAGAGAGGGTACATCTACCCTCACTCCCTCCCTCACAGTCAGAGCCCCACTCGGTACACTGTGTAAAAGGCGTAGGATTCACAAAACTAGTCAGGGAGGGAGGAGGAGGGCGGCGAGAGGGAAGAGGGAAGAGGGAAGGGGGAAGAGGGGGAGGAGGGAAGGGGGGAA
>NC_057750.1:7100173-7102050 GCF_004010195.1 Chiloscyllium plagiosum | reverse complement strand
TGGAAAAGGGGAGGGGGAAGAGAGGAAGGGGAGGTGGGAGAAAAGAGGGAGGGAGGGAGGGGTGGAGGGAGCACAACTTTGCGAGTCTGGCAACAGTGCCATGGTGGTGAACATTTGCGAAGCACTGCATCTGACGGCACTACATAAATGCAAGTTGTTCAGGGGCGTGAGCCAGGTCAGTCTGACGCTGGGTGTCTGACAGGAAGCAGGGAATTACATCCACTCTCAGGGATTTACAATTTAAAAGAAAAAGGAAATTGCTCTCCTGAACAGTCAGACGCTGGGAGATACACAACTCGCCAACGGGAGCCCCTCCCCAAGTGGGGGCTCAGCTTAGACCAGGAGCTTTAACCGACGCTCTCACACTTTAACCCCCCCGCGCAATGCCCCTCAACCCCCACCCTGTCCTCCTCCTCCTGAGGAGAGGTTTTGTCATCTGCCTTCAGGAAACAGGATAACCAAAGAGGACAATCAGGCCATTCGGCCCATCGACTCTGCTCTGTCGTTCAATGCAATCACCGCTGATCCCCCACCGAGGCCTCTCATTCCCGCACACTTCCCAGTATCCGCCTGAGATTTCCCAGTGGGCAAGTGCTGCGTATGGGGGCCCTGTCCCCCAAAACAACCCCTCCACCTCCCTCCAGCCCGCGGGCGACTGGAGCCCCACTGTGAGGCAACAGTGCCTCCTGGCTGCACCGTACCTGCACTGCGCCTCTCCTGCTGTTCGCGTTCCTGCTCCAGTCGCTGCTGCTCCAACCTCTGCTGCTCCAGCTGCTGCCTGTACGTTCACGGGATAACACGACAGAGACGTTGGAAAGGCCAGAAACCCTGAGCTACCCACTCTCCCACCGAACCTCCCCACTCACCATACCGAGGTCAGAATGGGGGACCCAATGGTGAAACCCATCTGTCCCCCTATTACCCAGTGTCAGGGCAATTAGGTTAGCCTCCTGTGTATCACAATACGAGTCTCTGTAGGGATTCTATGATTCCAACAGCAGACGGATGGAAAGATGGTGCAGGGTGAGTCATGAATTTATAGAATTCATTGCCAGAGAAGGTTGGAGGCCAGGTCACTGAGTTTATTTAATACGGAGATAGATGGGGTCTTGAGTATCGAGGGGATCAAGGGTTGTAGGGAGAAAACAGGAGAATGGGATAGAGAAACTTATCAGCCATGATTGAATGGTGCAGCAGGCTTGATGGGCTGAATGGCCTAATTTCCGTCTTGTAGATGCTGCAGACAGAATCGAGGTGTAAAAACTCACTTTACAAATTTCATCAGAGACTAGAAGTCAAACTGGTGTTTTTAAAAATCACTCTCAGGATCTAGGCGAACATTTATTGCCTGTGTCTGATTGCCCCTTCAGATGGTGGTGGTGAGCTGTTGGTTAAACGATGAGGAGCAGAAATTAGGCCATTCAGCCCATTGAGTCACTCTGCCATGCAATCATAGAACATCGAACAGTACAGCACAGAACAGGCCCTTCAGCCCATGATGTTGTGCCGACCACTGATCCTCATGTATGTACCCTCAAATTTCTGTGACCATATGCATGTCCAGTTGTCTCCTAAATATCCCCAATGACCTTGCTTCCACAACTGCTGCTGGCAACGCATTCCATGCTCTCAACTCTGTGTGTAAAGAACCCGCCTCTGACATCCCCTCTATACTTTCCTCCAACCAGCTTAAAACTATGACCCCTCGTGTTAGCCATTTCTGCCCTGGGAAATAGTTTCTGGCTATTGACTCTATCTATGCCTCTCATTATCTTGTACACCTCAATTAGGTCCCCTCTCCTCCTCCTCTTCTCCAATGAAAAAAGTCCGAGCTCAGTCAACCTCTCTTCATAAGATAAGCCCTCCAGTCCAGGCAG
>NC_057750.1:7080478-7099894 GCF_004010195.1 Chiloscyllium plagiosum | reverse complement strand
TACACCACATCCACAGCTCGACCCTCATCAACTTTTCTAGTCACATCTTCAAAGAACTCGCTTCAAAGAACTAGGCATGACTTGCCCCTCACAAAGCCGTGTTGACTGCATTTAATCAAGCCATGCTCTTCCAGATGGTCATAAATCCTATCCCTCCGAATCCTTCCTAACACCTTAAAGACGACAGACGTGAGACTTACTGGTCTGTAATTGCCGGGGATTTCCCTATTTCCCTTCTTGAAGGGAGGAATTACATTTGCTTCTCTCAAGTCCTCAGGTACGCAAGGTGGCGAAGCAATTGCATTTCTCGTTTCCCAAAGCAGCCGAGGACAAATCTGGTCCGGGCCTGGCGACTTGTCAATCTTAATGTTTGATAAAATTTTCAGCACATCAGCTTCCTCTACCTCTATCCATTCCAGCATGCACACCTGCTCTTCAAAGGTTTCATTCACTACAAAGTTCGTTTCTTTCGTAAAGACAGAAGCAAAAAAACTCATTTAGGGCTTCCCCTACCTCCTCAGACTCCACACACAAATTGACTGATACGTTTCTCAACCCCACTCTCCCACTTTCTCCCCATGACTCTTGATACCCAAGAACCTGTCTCTGTCTTAAATACACTCAATGACCTGACCTCTACACAGCCTTCCGTGGCAATGGGTTCCATAGATTCCCCACTCTCTGGCTGGAGACGTTTGACCCACAATGCTATTCGTGGCGGAATTCCAGCATTTTGGCCTACTGAGGGAACAGTGATGTATTTCCAAGTCAGGGTGGTGAGTGGAGGGGAACTTGCAGGGGGTGGTGTTCCCAAGTGTCCGCTGCCTTTGTCCTTCTACATGGAAGTGGCCGTGGGTTTGGAAGGTGCTGCCAGAGGACCTTTGGTGAATCTCTGCAGTGCATCTTGTAGACTATTCCCTTAGATTAGATGGTCTACAGTGTGGAAACAGGCCCTTCGGCCCAACAAGTCTACACCAAAGCGCTGAAGAGCAACCCACCCAGACCCATTCCCCTGAATGATACACCTTACACTACGGGCAATTTAGCCTGGCCAATCCACCCTGACCTGCACACCTTTGGATTGTGGGAGGAAACCGGAGCAAACCCACGCAGACACGGGGAGAATGTGCAAACTCCACACAGACAGTTGCCCGAGGTCGGAACTGAACCCAGGTCCCTGGCGCTGTGAGGCAGCAGAGCTAACCACTGAGCCACCGGCAAAATCCTGGAATACTCTCCCTCAGGGCATTGTGGGTCTACCTACAGTAGATGGACTGCAGTGGCTCCAGAAGGCAGCTCCCCCCCCAAGGGGGCAATTAGGGACACAGCATGGTGCAGCATAGAACATAGAAAAGTACAGCACAAAACAGCCCCTTTGGCCCACGATGTTGTAATGTAAAATATAGTAACTTAACCTACGCGCCCCTCAACTCACTGCTATCCATCTGCATGTCCAGCAGTCGCTTAAATGTCCCGAATGACTCTGCTTCCACCACCACAGCTGGCAACGCATTCCATACATTCACAGCTCTCTGCGTAAAGAACCTACCTCTGACATCTCCTCTATAACCTTCCTCCTAATATCTTCAAACTATGACTTCTCGTACCAGTCAATCCTGCCCTGGGGAAAAGTCTCTGGCTATTGACTATCTATTCCTTTCATTATCTTGTACACCTCGATCAGGTCTCCTCTCTTCCTCCTTCTCTTCAGAGAGAAAAGTCCGAGCTTCTAGAGAGTGTTTAAAGGAACAGACACAGTGAACACAACTCAGGGCTCTCAGGAGGTTCTGTTAACTCTTTCTTCCCCCTCACGGACCGTGATCATAAAGCCAAGTATGATTGCCAAGTTTCAGACTCCGTTCCAGAGACAGAAGAAATGTTACCACACCCCCTGCTGCAAGGGACTTTGCTTTCAGGAGCACCGGGGGCATTCAGATAATTGGAACGCAGAGTGAGAGGTCGGGATCTAACCAGATTAGATGCCACGCAGCCATTCAGCACTGACAGTGCACTCTCCAGAAGATTAGATTGCAGGGTCTGAAATCCGGATTAATCCCGAAATTTTAATAAAAGGGGAGAGTGAACGAGAGGGAGCGAGTGAGAGAAAGGAAGACATTGCTGGAATTGCCATCCGGTGTGGTGTAGATCCTTCCCCACCAGGCCTTGCCCCAGAGCCTTTCCCGGTGGCCTGTCCCCACCAGGCTCCCCCACCCCCCACCCCCGAGCTCAGGGCCTGCCCCACCAGGCCTTGCCCAACCCCTCCCCCCAGCCCGGGGCCTTGGGATTTCTTAGAAATCGGCTCCAAATCAGCCTCACCTCCTCTGCTGTTCCAACTCCTCCGCACTTGGTCCATTGTTCACCGGCCGTGGGGCAGCAGTTCCTGTACAGGAGAGAAGGCAGGGTCACACAAACCAAACAGAGATTTTGAGAACAGGACACTCGATCTGAAGTGTTAACTCTAATTTCTCTCCACAGGTGCTGCTAGACCTGCTGAGCTTTTCCAGCAATTTCTGTTTTTACTTACAGCATTCGCATTTTTTCCCGATTTTAATTAGCATTTTCTGCATTGTGTTCTATGGACTTGTATAAGGTGGGACTTATCTGGATAGCATGCAAAACAATACGCTTCACCGTATCGGTACACGGGACAATAATAAATCAAATTCAATTAAATTAAACGAGGGGGATGATGCAGGGTTCATCTGTCAACTTCCTCAGTTCCCTCCAAACTCTCCTCACGCTGTCTTCTGCGAGGTGAATGATGATGGTCTTTTCCCCAGGGTAGGGGAGACCAAAACTACAGAACATAGCTTTAAAAGATGAGAGGGGAAAGATTTTAAAAAGGGAGCCAAGTGGCAACTTTTTCAGGCAGGGCCTGGTTTGTGTGTAGAATGAGCTGCAAGAGGTGGTGGTAGACGCAGGTACAGTTACATTTAAAAGGCATCTGAATAGGGAGGGTTTAAAAGGGATATGGGCCAAGTGCTGACAAATGGGACTAGATTAATTTAGGATACCTGGCTGGCATGGACAAGTTGGGCTGAAGGGCCTGTTTCTGTGCTGTATGACTCCATAGTGCAACACAATGTTTGATCACTTCAACTTCTCAAGGGCATGGGGCTCAAGACATAGGAGCAGATGTAGGCCATTCAGCCCATCAAGTGTACTCTGGCATTCAATAAGATCGTGGCTGATAGGTTAACCCTCATTGCCACCTTGCTTTCTTCCTCTTCCCCACAACCCTCGGTTCCCTTCCCCATTAAAAGTCTCCCTCAGCCTTGGATATCCCGATGTCCCGGCCTCGACAGCCCTCTGCGGTAAAGAACTCCACAGACTGACTCCCCTCGGACTGAAGATATTCCTAACCTGTCTCTGTCTTCAACGGGCAAAGATGTTAGATATCGATCTTAGGGCTCAAGGCGAGAAAGTGGGAATAGGGGACTGAGTTGGATGATCATAATGACTGGTGGAGCAGGCTCGAAGGGCCGAATGGCCTACTCCTGCTCCTAGTTTCTACATTCCTAATGATCCTGTTCTGAGATACTGCCCCTGTGATCCTAGAGTCTCCCACACAATTCTCCGTTTCAATAAGGTCGCCTGAAGAAGGGCTTATGCCCGAAACGTCGATTCTCCTGTTCCCTGGATGCTGCCTGACCTGCTGCGCTTTTCCAGCAACACATTTCCAGCGGCTCTCATTCTCCTAAACCCCAATGAGGACAGGCCCGACCTACTCCCCTCTCCTCCCAAGACGCTCCTTCCATCCCCGGGATCAGCCGAGCGAACCTTCTCTGGACCGCCTCCGATGCTGGGATATCTTCCCTTGGATAAAGGGCCCCAAGACCTTTCACAGTATTCTGGCTGTGGTCTGACTTAGGCCCCCGATAGTCTTTTTATCCCCCAAAAGCTCCCTGCTTTTGTAGAACCCACAGAAACTGGAAGCAAGGGAAGGCGGCCATTTGGCCCTTCGGGCCTGCTGCCCCTTTCAAGAGGATTGTGGGCTGACCATCCAACTCAGTGCCCGGTTTCCCTTCGATCCTTTTACACCTGGAGAACTAGATCCAGCTTGTTTTTGAAAACATTAAGCGCATTGGCCTCACCTGCCTTCTGTGCCAGGGAGTTCCACAGGCTCCTCACTCCCATCCTGCACTCCATTCCCTTTGAAATAAAGGCCAACACTCCACTTGCCTTTCCTCCCGACCGTCTCTATCTGCTCGCCCCCCCCCTCCCCCCGCCACACTACAGCCTCCCACCGGGAGGGCTCCATCACCAGCGAAGTAACGTTACACCTACCCACACTCGCCGTGCCTTCGAGCACCTCCAGGGCGTGATGCATCCCATTGGCGAATAGCATGGCGTCCTCCTTGCTCCCGAAGTTCAGGCCCCAGACCTGGCGCATGTCCCTCCACTGATGGAAGCTAGCGGTGGCCTGGTTATACTTCAGGCCCTTGACAATGGGGCAGTTTATCACAACCTGGCAGTCAACAAGGAAGCAGGTTAGCCGATAGTGGGGTGGTGAGGCTGTGGGGGTGAGTTTAGTTAGAAGGGGTGTGTGTCACTTATGTGTTCCCAAACGTAGGTCGCAGGGTTCATCACCACCCACCCTAACACCTGATGTACAACTCAAAAGAACCTTACTCCACAGAGACCTCTTCCCAAAACCGCTCTGGACACCTGAGGGAGAAAACGAGGCGAGGAGAGAAAACGAGGCGAGGGGAGAAAACGAGGCGAGGGGAGAAAACGAGGCGAGGGGAGAAAACGAGGCGAGGGGAGAAAACGAGGCGAGGAGAGAAAACGAGGCGAGGAGAGGAAACGAGGCGAGGAGAGAAAACGAGGCGAGGAGAGAAAACGAGGCGAGGAGAGAAAACGAGGCGAGGAGAGAAAACGAGGCGAGGAGAGAAAACGAGGCGAGGAGAGAAAACGAGGCGAGGAGAGAAAACGAGGCGAGGAGAGAAAACGAGGCGAGGAGAGAAAACGAGGCGAGGAGAGAAAACGAGGCGAGGAGAGAAAACGAGGCGAGGAGAGAAAACGAGGCGAGGAGAGAAAACGAGGCGAGGAGAGAAAACGAGGCGAGGAGAGAAAACGAGGCGAGGAGAGAAAACGAGGCGAGGAGAGAAAACGAGGCGAGGAGAGAAAACGAGGCGAGGAGAGAAAACGAGGCGAGGAGAGAAAACGAGGCGAGGAGAGAAAACGAGGCGAGGAGAGAAAACGAGGCGAGGAGAGAAAACGAGGCGAGGAGAGAAAACGAGGCGAGGAGAGAAAACGAGGCGAGGAGAGAAAACGAGGCGAGGAGAGAAAACGAGGCGAGGAGAGAAAACGAGGCGAGGAGAGAAAACGAGGCGAGGAGAGAAAACGAGGCGAGGAGAGAAAACGAGGCGAGGAGAGAAAACGAGGCGAGGAGAGAAAACGAGGCGAGGAGAGAAAACGAGGCGAGGAGAGAAAACGAGGCGAGGAGAGAAAACGAGGCGAGGAGAGAAAACGAGGCGAGGAGAGAAAACGAGGCGAGGAGAGAAAACGAGGCGAGGAGAGAAAACGAGGCGAGGAGAGAAAACGAGGCGAGGAGAGAAAACGAGGCGAGGAGAGAAAACGAGGCGAGGAGAGAAAACGAGGCGAGGAGAGAAAACGAGGCGAGGAGAGAAAACGAGGCGAGGAGAGAAAACGAGGCGAGGAGAGAAAACGAGGCGAGGAGAGAAAACGGGAAGCCGGGACGCTAAATGTCTTCAAGGCTGAGATTGATAGATTCTTGTTGTCTAGAGGAATTAAGGGTTACGGGGAGAACGCTGGTAAGTGGAGCTGAAATGCGCATCAGCCATGATTGAATGGCGGAGTGGACTCGATGGGCCGAATGGCCTTACTTCCACTCCTATGTCTTATGGTCTTAAGGACAGATAGTGTACAGGTCAGCCATTGCTATTTCCCCTCAAGCCCCCAAAACGTCATCTTCCTGCAATTCCCACTCGGAGTCAAGAAATTCCCCCACCCCCACCCCAATGTGGGTGCAGTACGTTTTAGCACAAAGGCTATTCGCTCCATCAACCGGACTAACCTCGTTCTTGCCTTCCTCCCCACATTTGCCCAAAGCCTGTGAATCCTCCACTCTGACAACAATTCAACTCTTTCTGTCAGTTCCCCTTGAAATGAAGGAGCTGCCTGTGAATCCCACCACTGTCGAATTTCTACCCCATGTCTCCAAGCTTGCCAAAATTTCACAAAAGGGAACAACAATTTATTCTGCAGGTGAATGAAAATTACTGATCGGTTGTTAAGTCAACTGCGATTGGCCGAGGCATTGTGGTAGAGATTGCAGTAGGGAATTATTGTCCCTCCCACTTGCTTAATTTAAATAAAAAAGGGTACAACATATATTCCCATCTGCTTAGAGCTGATTGGTCCCAGCATCAAAACATTTGCAAGCTTGGCTCAGAAAAATAAGCCAAGCAAATCGCACCAGAATCCAAAAGCGTTGGCATTGGTTGGGGGCTTAACCCGACAGGATTAGAACGCCCCACTGATTTTCCTTTCGGAGGCCCACTGATAAGTGACCCCTCAGCCCACTCGGTACCTGCTGGTCCTGTTGGATTTTGCGGCCCACCACGCGGAAGGTGTTATTGCTCGGGTTGTGGTAGATGTGGACCCGGCTGAAGACTTGCGGCCCGTTACCCGACGGGACCCATTTCTTGTTCGCGTCATCGTAGAGCATGACCGTGGCCCGGGCCTGACAGATACTCGTCTCGCTGGAGGAAGTGGAATAGAAGAATTAATTAGCAGTGCGGCTCAGGAGACCAGAGAGCATTCCACATCCCCAAAAATCAAAGAGAGATTCATTGGCAGACACCATAGCTCGCTGCCAACCTGTTTTATGGGACACCACATGGAGGGAACGCGAATACGTTGTAAAGCCTAGTCATAGTATGATCGGATCATAAAGACCTTCACACATGTGTGGGGCATCTGGTCATACAATCATAGTACAGAAGAGGCCCTTCAGTCCATCAGCGCTGTACTGACAATAACAACTCTATGTCTGCACTAGTCCCTACTTTCCCACACTAGGCCGAAAGCCTTCAACGCTGTGACACTTCAAGCGCTCCCCCTTTTTAAACATTGTGAGGTTTCCTGCCTCAACTACTCTCCAAGGGACTGTGGCCCAGAACGCTCCCCTCCAGTCCTCTTGGTTAAATATTTTTTTTCTTAAATTCTCTCACACCTCCCATCTTTTACCGCTCCCCCCACCCACCCCACCTCACCTTGTTATTGACCTTTCAAACAGCCACTTCCTATCCACCCTGTCCATGCCCCTCAATTGTATACACCTCTACCAGGTTCCCCCTCTGCTCCAAGGAAGACAACCCAGGTTTATGGAATCCCTACGGTGTGGATGGAGGCCATTCGGTCCATGTAGTCTGCACCAATCATCAAGAGGACCCCACTCCCGCCTTATACTATCCCCATAACCCTGCATTCCCCATGGCTAACCCATCTAACCTACACATTCCTGAACACCATGGGTGATCTCCCATGGCCAATCCACCTACAAATCTTCTCACAAACTTTGAACAATCCACCTTTTCCTGCACAGACACGGGGAGAATGGCTGTCTGTGTGGAGTTTGCACAGTTGCCGGAGGCTGGCATCGAACCCGGGCCTCTGGCGCTGTGAGGCAGCAGTGCTAACCACTGAGCCACCGTGCTGCCCCTATCCCCATCTTCTCTTTAATCTCCTTTGCCATCACAACCTTGGGCGGTGCCATATAACAATTAATCATCACACCATAGGTAGATGATCACATCACTGCGTCCTTGAGATGGGGAGGCTAGGGTCAAGGGGCACGGGGCACAGACAAGAGAGGAGAGGCAGTGACAGGAGACAGGCGGCTACACTAATGGAAGCTCCATTACGTGGCACTCCCTGCATTGACCTTCTGCCTACATTTGACCACCTACAGGGTGGTCAAGAAGGTGTTTAAGCATACTTGCTTTCATTGCTCAGACCTTTGAGTGTAGGGGTCATGTTGAGGTTGTACAAGACATTGGTGAGGAGTACTGCGTCCAGTTCTAGTCACCCTGTTACATGAAGGATATTATTAAACTGGAGGGGGGGGTTTGGAAGAGATTTCCCAGGATGTTGCCAGGAATGGAAGGTTTGAGTTATGAAGAGAGGCTGGGGCTGTTTTCCCTGGAGCGTAGGAGGTTGAGGGGTGACCTTTATAGAGGTTTGTAAGATCATGAGGGACACGGATAAGGTGAATGGTAAGTGTCTTTTCCCTTAGGTGGGGGATTTCTAGGCATCTGGATGGGTATATGAATAGGAAGGGTTTGGAGGGCTATGGGCCGGGTGCTGGCAGGTGGGGACTTGATTGGGTTGGGATATCTGGTCAGAGTGGACAGGTTGGACCAAAGGGTCTGTTTCCGTGCTGTACATCTCTATAACTCTAATACCACACACATTCTTTAAGGAGAGAGAAGGAAGATTGTTAAAAAAAACTGAGGGACAATCTTTTTACACAGAGAGTGGCTCGAACTTTCAGAGGAAGTGGTGGATATGGGTACAGTTACAACATTTAAAAGATATCTGGATAGGAACAAGAAATGTTTGGAGAGAACATGGGCCAAGTTTAGTTTGGGGTTATAGTCGGCATGGATTGGGTGGACCGAAGAGTCTGCTTCCGTGCTGGGTGTTGCTCATAACTCACTATCTGGGGATGTGGGAAGTTTTATCACACAGACAGCAGTGGGCCTCACAAGCTGATGCAGGGAGCAGGAAGACGGATGGTTTATCAGTGAGTCAGAGGCTGACAGCATATCATCACTGGGCTGACAGAGCTTAAATTGGAAGCAATTAACTTCAGTAACTTTTATCTCCATTCAGAAAAAACAAAACACAGCAGAGAGGTCAAATATTTCCATTTTTGGAGATAGTGTTGAAGGCTTGGAGAGTTCTCCCCTGATATCTGTCTCTCTCTCTCTCTCGCCCCTGATATCATCAGCAAAAAAAAAAAAAATCAGGAGGAGAGGTTGTGAACACGTCAACATCTGAACGCTGTGTAAATTCAGCTCAAGGTGCTTTACACGAGAAAATAATTTTAAAACTAAAAAGTTAGACATCAGGCCACGGGGGGAAATGACACGCGACACAGTCCACCATTTCCAAGAGCTACTGCTGTTGATCCCCCATTGCCACCTCGCACCTACAAATAAATCCAACGTTGGAGCAGACTGCCAGGTAGGAAACACAAAAATGGGCCACTCAGCCCCTCGAGGCTGCTCCACTATTCAACAAAATGGCTGACCTTCTACCCCAAACACCATTTCCCTGCACCATCCACTGACTCAGGGCTGTTTTCCCTGGAGCGTCGGAGGCTGAGGGGTGACCCAATAGAGGTTTACAAAATCATGAGGGGCATGGATAGGATAAATAGACAAAGTCTGTTCCCTGGGGTGGGGGGAGTCCAGAACTAGAGGGTATAGGTTTAGGGTGAGAGGGAAAAGATATAAAAGAGACCTAAGGGGCAACATTTTCATGCAGAGGGTGGTACGTGTATGGAATGAGCTGCCAGAGGATGTGGTGGAGGCTGGTACAATTGCAATATTTAAAAGGCATTTGGATGGGAATATGAATAGGAAGGGTTTGGAGGGATATGGGCCGGGTGCTGGCAGGTGGGACTAGATTGGGTTGGGATATCTGGTTGGCATGGACGGGTTGGACCGAAGGGTCTGTCCCCATGCGGTACATCTCTATGACTCTATGACCCCTTCAGTGGCTCAGTGGTTAACACTGCTGCCTCACAGCACCAGGGACCTGGGTTCGATTCCACCCTCGGGCGACTGTGTGGAGTTTGCATGTTCTCCCAGTGTCTGCGTGGGTTTCCTCCCACAGTCTAAAGATGTGTAGGTTAGTGGGGGAATTGGCTGCGGGAAATTGCCTCATATAGTGTCCAGGTATGTGCAGGTTAGTCTTGGGAAATGCAGGGTTACAGGGGGTGTGGAATGCTCTTCGGAGCATTGATGGGCCGAATGGCCTGCTTCCACACTGTAGAGTGTTTTGAATCTAAAAGTTTACGACCTCTGTCTGAAACCAAGTAGTATTGTTCAAAGTGACAGGCAGTGAGTAGCACCTGACAGAGGTTTAAAAAACATGAGGGGCATGGATAGGGTAAACAGACAATGTCTTTCCCCTGGGGTGGGGGAGTCCAGAACTAGAGGGCATAGGTTTCGGGTGAGAGGCGAAAGATATAAAAGAGACCCAAGGGGCAACTTTTTCAACCAGAGGGTGGTGCATGTATGGAATGAGCTGCCAGAGGAAGTGGTGGAGGCTGGTACAATTACAACATTTAAAAGGCCTCTGGATGGGTATATGAACAGGAAGGGTTTAGAGGGATATGGGCCAAGTGCTGGCAAATGGGAATAGATCAGTTGAGGATATCTGGTCGGCATGGACGAGTTGGGTCGAAGGGTCTGTTTGTATGAGAGATGTGCATCTCTATGTGGTAGAATTACCATAGATATGGGGACAACTTGGAATCTAAAATGAGCAACAAAAGAGGGAAATACAGTAAACCAAATCATAAATCAAAAGAAAAAAGAAAAATCAGTGATTGAATCGGAAAGACTCTACAAGGACGGAAAGAAAAGAAAACAACCAATGAACAGAATAAAATATAAACAGATCGTTTATATAAAGAAAACGTTTTTATTTCCTCCAAAGTCTTTGGTACTGTCTGTTTGAACCACAGGTAAGCTGTATGGAGTCGGTGGGGGGGGGGGGGGGGGGGGGGGATGCGTAGGGTAGAGGGAGTCTGACCGAATGGTTCAGGGTCATTGTTCCATCCTCTGGAATGACAGGAATGCTCACTAAATAAACCAACGTCATGGAGGAACTTTGTTTGAACCACAAGCTGGAGTCTTCACTTTGCAATAAAATCCAGGAAGCAGAACAAACCAGCAACAGAGTACAGAGTATAACGTGGAGAGAAAGGGGGCAAAAGACCTGGGAAGCTGAATGAACCCTAATAAACTAACACGGGAATTTCAGTGAAAAACATGAGAGCTTTCATTCGTGAGAATATTTTATGGCATCATGCTCTGCCTAATCTACCCCCCCCCCCCCACCTCATTGGGATTAAATACCAGGAGTGGGGGAACCTTGCTGACCTACAGTGCCCAAGGAATGGTGGGTATATTCAGCTTTCCAATCCAGGCTGGGTTAGCAACCACAGCTCGCCCTCCCATCGCAGAGTCAGAGAGCCGTAGGGTTTGAGGCCTACTCCAAGGTTTGAGTCAACACTCCCCTCGGTGCAGCATTGTCTGAGGTACCACAAAACCAAGCAGCCGTCAACCTGCACTCCTGAATAGCCTCAGGCGTGGAGAATATCCCACATTTGGAAACTACAAATATCCCAACCCCAATCTAGTCCCACCTGCCAGCACATGGTCCATATCCCTCCAAACCCTTCCTATTCATATACCCATCCAGATGCCTTTTAAATGTTGCAATTGTACCAGCCTCCACCACTTCCTCTGGCAGCTCATTCCATAAACGTAACACTCTGAGAAAAAGTTGCCCCTTAGGTCTCTTTATTTTTCCCCTCTCACCCTAAACCCATGCCCTCTGGTTCTGGATTCCCCGACCCCAGGGAAAAGACTTTGTCTATTTACCCTATCCACGCCCCTCACGATTTTGTAAACCTCTATAAGGTCACCCCTCAGCCTCCGACGCTCCAGGGAAAACAGCCCCAGCCTGTTCAGTCTCTCCCTGTAGCTCAGATCCTCCAATCCTGGCAACATCTTTGTAAATCTTTTCTGAACCCTTTCAAGTTTCACAACATGTTTCCGATAGGAAGGAGACCAGAATTGCACGCAATATTCCAACAGTGGCCTAACCAATGTCCTGTACAGCTGCAACATGACCTCCCAACTCCTGTGCTCAATACTCTGACCAATAAAGGAAAGCATACCAAATACCTTCTTCACTATCCTGTCTACCTGCGACTCCACTTTCAAGGAGCTATGAACCTGCACTCCAAGGTCTCTTTGTTCAGCAACACTCCCTAGGACCTTACCATTCAGTGTATGCTAAGATTTGCTTTCCCAAAATGCAGCACCTCAGTATAGTTTTTACCTCTGTAGTCCCTCCGGTTTGCTGCGCTGTCAGAGTCACACCACACAGAAACAGGCCCTTTGGCCCACCATGTCCATGCTGACCAACAAACCCCAATCTACCTAATCCCTCAATTTTGGGCACCTCAATCCAACTCCTCCCTCCCACCCCCCAACCAACCACCTCCTCAGGGGAAACAAACCCAGTCTATGCATTCACTCCTTTTTTTTCGCTAGTTATAAAATGTTTCAAATCAAACACAAATGAAGAGGAACAGACACAAAAGCCTACTAATTTATCTTTACAGAACACTAGGAGGTGGAATGCCATTTCATCATCAGTTCATAGAATCCCTACAGTGTGGAAGCAGGCCATTCAGCCCATCAATACAACACCAACCCTCTGAACAGCATCCCACCCAGACCCACCATGTCCCTGTAACCCAACATCTCCCATGGCCAATCCACCCTAACCTGCCCATCTTTGGGCTGTGGGAGGAAACCGGAGCACCTGGAGGAAACCCACACAGACATTCACCCGAGTGTGGAATCGAACCTAGGTCCCTGGCACTGTGAGGCAGCAGTGCCAACCACTGAGCCACTGTGCCGCGTAGTCTGTCACACCTATGCTGGATCTTTGAAAACGCTGAGAGAGTTCAATCCCAGAACACTGCAAATTCCTCTTTCCCAAGCCTTTACCCAACTCCCTTTCGGAAACTTTCAATTCAATCCACTTCCCGCTAGCCCCTTCAGGTGACGCATCCCAGACTGCGATGCCTCACGTTGCCGGATTGCCGACTGAAGCTTTGCACTGTCCTTTTTGTTTGTACGATCCCGGTCACCGAACGGCTGAGCAGGCGTCTGTACGATTCAGACCGTGCCAGAGCTTGACAGCAATTTCTGTAGCATGAACAAAGACTTTGATGGAGAGCTTTGTTGACTGTCCTGAGAGATCAGGACCGCCCCCCGCCCCCACTCCCAGAGGGAATACTCTGCACTTCACCACGACTACCCAACACACCCCAGCAGATGCAGGACGGACGGGAAGGGATCAAACTGAAACAGAGGACAACATCTCCAGCCTGGGAACTTTGAGATCCACCCCGGAAAAAATAAAAGACCGAGGGTGGTGAGGCACTAGAAATTGACTTTGCAAATCCTTCAGAAGGAGGGGGTGGACTGTGGCAAACTGGGAAAATATCAGACAGATCTGCAAGACCAAGAGCTGGCCAGACAGGATGGCATGGGAAATGCAATTTCCGGAATGCTGCTAAGTGCCCCCAGCCATGTACACTGATCAGCATGTTCGATTGGAGGAATCTAGTAACATCGGTCAACACACTTGGAGCAGAGATACTGGACTGTATTAGAGTTCAGCTCTCTCTACTCCTTCCAAACTGACAGTAAAGCTCCCTCTACACTGTCCCCATCAAACACTCCCAGGACAGGGACAGCACAGGGTTAGATACACAGGTTTTGTGGGCGGCACGGTGGCACAGTGGTTAGCACTGCTGCCTCACAGCGCCAGAGACCTGGGTCCGATTCCAGCCTCGGGCGACTGTCTGTGTGGAGTTTGCACGTTCTCCCCGTGTCTGCGTGGGTTTCCTCCGGGTGCTCCGGTTTCCTCCCACAGTCCAAAGATGTGCAGGTTAGGGTGGATTGGCTGCGCTAAATTGTTAGGTAAGGGGTAAATGTAGGGGTATGGGTGGGTTGTGCTTCGGCGGGTCGGTGTGGACTTGTTGGGCCGAAGGGCCTGTTTCTACACTGTAATGTAATCTAATCTAATACAGAGTAAAGCTCTCTCTACACTGTCCCCCATCAAACACTCCCAGGACAGGGACAGCACAGGGTTAAATCGAGAACTGTTCCCTTAAGAGAGCCACTTTCTCATTCCCCCCATCCGCCTCTAACTACCATCACGTTAATTGTGGATCATTTACACTGACACACAGACCACGACACCTTCCACGTAACTCACTGAGAACCCTTCCAGCCAACGGGAACTTGCCTTCCCTCAGCTGGGGAGGAATTGGAAGAAGATTCCAGAAGATAAAGAGGTCATCTGAAAACACACATGGAATCGTGGGTAAACCCACAGCAGGGGCACTGCAGCGGTTCAAGATGGCGGCTTGCCCCCACCTTGAGGGGCAATTAGAGACAGGCAATAAATACTGGGCCCAGCCAAAGCCAGTATCCTATTAATGAAGAATTTATTTTAAAATGTAGCTTAAAAAAACATTTGATTTTCCACATTTTCTTTTTAAAAAGCGAATTGACTTTTAATGTTTGTCTGCTTCAGTAAATAAAAAGGTTCAGATCCTGACCCCAATAGTTCCAGTCATAAGCAGCCCTTGGGTGTTATTTTTGACTCTGTTGTGATCTCCTGACCTTCCATCTGCAGCACCGTCAAGTCCAGCTCTTGCCAGTTCCTTACTTTGTCTGTCTAACACCAACCCTGCGTCGTTCCCCCCCCCCCCAACCCCCTCATGCCAACTATGGCCTGCTGCTGCTGAATCGTAAATTCACGCCCCTCAGCCGGAATATTCCGGTACACTCTTGGCCGCTTTCCCATACTCTAACCCCAGAGCTTAGCCAAAAACCTTTTAAAACCGTTAGTCGTAGGAGCAAAAGTAGGCCATTCAACGAGATCACTGATGATCTGATAATCCTTAACTCTACTTTCCTGCCTTTTCCTCAATCTCCCTTCCTGATTAAAAGTCTCCTCGGTCTCAGCCTGGAATATTCTTAATACCCCGGGCTCGACAGCCCTCTGCAGCAAAGAGCTGCACAGATTGACTCCCCCTCAGAAGAAATTCCTCCCCATCCCGGTCTTCAATGGATGGCCCCTTACTCTGAGATGGTGCCCCTCTAGGCCTAGAGTCTCCCACACGAGGGGAAACACCCTCCCCACATCTCCCCCCTGTCAAACCCCCTCAGAATCTTGTACACTTCAATAAGGTCGCCTCTCATTCTAAACTCCAACAAGTACAGGCCCAAATAGACTCAACCTCTCTTCATAAGACAGTCCCTGCATCCCCAGGATCAACTGAGTGAACCTCCTAGCTATGAAGAGAGGTTGAGTTGGTTAGGTTTGTTTTCATTAGAAAAAGGAGATTGGGGGGGGGACCTGATTGAGGTCTACAAAATCATGAAGGGTATAGACAGGGTGGATAGAGATAAGCTTTTTCCCCAGGGTGAAGGATTCAGTAACGAGGGGTCACACTTTCAAGATGAGAGGTGAAAAGTTTAAGGGGAATACACACGGCAAGTACTTCACACAGAGGGTGGTAGGTGTCTGGAACACATTGCCAGCAGAGGCAGGCACGGTAGATTCATTTAAGATGTGTCTGAACAGATGCATGAGTAGGTGGGGAGCAGAGGGATACAGATGCTTAGGAATTGGGCAATAGGTTTAGACAGTGGATTTGGATCAGCACAGGTTTGGAGGGCCGAAGGGCCTGTTCCAGGGCTGTAAATTTTCTTTGTTCTTTGGATGCTGCCTGCGGTTTGTAAAAGACACAGGGTGTCTGAGTCACATTAAACAATAAATAAGTCTCTGCATTATCAATAAAAACCTCTCAGAAACTGAAGCAGCAAGAAATTAGCTTATAAGTGGCTTGCTGCACGAATAGAGGGAGCTTGTGGGCTGGAGGCCAACCTGTTCGAAACCATCGGAGAATCATACAGTACACAACAGGACATTCGGCCCATTGAGTCTGTACTGCTCGAAAGATATTACCAACTCATGAGTCCCACTTTCCCACACTAGGCCACAGCCTTGAGCATTTCAAGAGCTCATCCAAATACAGCAAACGTTTATTAACCAGATCTGTGGGAACAGGATCAAATATTCTGGATAAAAATCGATAGGGAGGCAGTAGAGCAAAGCTTCGAGACATTAACATCCCTCCAAAATATATAAAAAACATCAACACACCTCCGAACATCAATGTCAAAAAACACACTGAGTAACAGAAATGTAATTCAGGGGGGATGCACATCACTGATATACTTTATTTACAGCATTAATAGATCTTAGAATCCCTCCAGTGTGGAAACTGGCCCTTCAGCCCAACAAGCCCACACCGACCCTCTGAAGAGTAACCCACCCAAACCTATTCCCCTACCCTAATATTTACACGAACTAATGCACCTAACCTACACATCCCTGAACACTAGAGGCAATTTCCCATGGCCAATTCACCCTGACCTGTACACCTTTGGACTGTGGGAGGAAACCCACGCAGACACAGGGAGAATGTGCAAACTCCACACAGTCGCCCGAGGCTGGAATCGAACCCGGGTCCCTGGAGCTGTGAGGCAGCAGCGCTAACCACTGAGCCACCGTGCCACTGACATCCCAGTATTGGAAGCATATAAATTTTTGCCAGTTGATTAAGGGGCCAGTTAAAGTGAAGTTTGCTGTACCTTTTAGACGCTGGTAAGTTTCCCTTCTCAACTACTCCCCCACGCAGGGCATTCCAGATGCCCCACCCACCTTCCAAGTTCTTCCTCAAATGCCCACTAAACCTCCTGCCTTTCACTTTAAAATGATGTCCCTTGTTACTGATGCTGAGACCCTCTTGGCAACTCACTTTCCTGCTTAGTTTTGTACCTTCAGGATTTTAAAGTTCCCCCACTTTTCATCCAAGTCATTGATCCACCCGAGGGGCCCGGTCAAACTCCTCTGGCTCCCCCCTACTGAACCTCAAAAGTGACCCAGTTATCCCTCCTTTGTTTCAATTCTAACCAATCCAATATTATCCCAACACTGTGACCTCTTACTTTATGTATTAAGCTTTTATGCAACATTTTATCAATTCTGTCTTTTGGAAATCTAAATACATGGCATCTACAGTTTTCCTTTATCTACCTTTCTCTTTACTTTATCCAAAAAAAAAACACCTCACCATTCCTGTGTCACACAAAACCACACTGAAATTCTGCTTTTTGTTCCCAGCCCCAAAGTATTCAATTACCACAGAACTTGGAGATAGTGAGGACTGCCGACGCTAGAGGATCAGAGGCGATAAAGCGTGGAGTTGGAAAAAGCACAGCAGGTCAGGCAGCATCAGAGGAGCAAGGGGAAATCGAACTGAAATGTCGACTCCCCTGTTCCTTTGATGCTAGAGAACCAATCACATGGCAGGCAGATGGCCTTTGTCATCGATAACCGGTCATTAGTCCATAGACCCTTATTGCTAATCAAAGCTTCAATATGCGCACAACTCCTTTAGTTCCAGTACGTCGGCAAATATTGCTGTAACCTACAGCTGCACAAACGTTGGAACAGGCTGGAGGGGCTGAGTGGCCTACTTTGCTCCTAGCTCGAACGTGCCCACCATGAGCAGCAAATTGTATGCTTTCGAGCCAGTCTTACTTTTTAAAAACTGTTCTTTTTCATTTTGAACTTAAATGAGAAAAGACGAATAGGACAGACTGTATAGGTCAGAGAGAGATTTGAGAGTTTGGACAAGCGATACAAGGGAGTGGGGGAGGAATAGAAGGAAGAATTTTAAAACCATCGATTGAGAACAATGGGAATTCACCGTCTAGACCTCACTTCGACACTGCGAGAAGAGCCGAGAACGAGAACTTTGGAAAGATTTGTTGACCCAGGAGAGAGAGTTCAATGCAGGTTTACATAGGATATACCTGGAGTTCAGGGGCTACATTATCAGAGACATTAGATAACTTACCACTTATTCTCCAGACTTCAGAAGGTTAAGGGATGATCTAATATTGGAAAAAGTAATGCTTCTGAAAGAGTTAATGTCTGGAGACATAATGTCAAGCTCTGCCCAATCTGGTAACTTGCATTGGCTGCAGAGCAGACATGACCATGTAGCTACAGATATCCTTGCGGGATTAACAACAAGGTCTAACAATCTAGTTACTTCCATGCAATAAACTGAAGACAAAAGTCTTATTTTGTTATGACACAATAAAGGCAATCTTCCACTCAGTGTCAACCAATCAGGCGCCTGGACTTAAAGGAAAGAGCTCTTCTAGCACAGTGGTAGCGTCCTTGCCTCTGGGGCAGGAGGCCAGGGTTCGTGTACCATCTGCCCCAGAGATACACCACGGGGGCAATTCGGAAAACGTTTGCCAATGAAGATTGGGAAGCCTGGCGGCAGTGCCCCTATCTCTGGGTCAGCAGTCATACAGATGTACAGCACTGAAACAGACCCTTCGGTCCAACCCGTCCATGCCGACCAGATATCCCAACCCAATCTAGTCCCACCTCGCCCATAAGGTGGGTGATGAAATCTGTGCAACAGGCTAGTTTAAAGAACAAAATGGGCTCAACACGTTTCTACCACACAGAGGGGGGGGGGGGGCACAACAGGGCAATGACACTGACTGGATTCAGTCTGCAGGGAGCTGCCAGAGCACCGATGGGTGGAGTAGTCTGTTCGATGAGGCATTCACTCCAAAGAGCAGCTCCAGGTGAAATATTCCCACTGGCCAGGGAGGGGCAGAACAAGGGGACGTTGAGAATTCAGGTGAAATATGAGGTCAGCTGTTGGTGACTGTAACCAGGAAATACCCAATTCGCGGGGTGGGGGAATTTGGATCTCGTCCAATAGCTTCAGCTTATTTCATTGCACCCAACACTCTGATCAAATGATGCTTTCATAATGAGCACATTCGCAGACTAAAAAAAAAGTGGGATAATGGACACTCAACAGAGGGGATAACACTGGGGTGGGGGGAGTGAGGTGACCAGGGCGGCGTCCACGGAGACAATCACAAAGACACACACACACACCAGGAGAAGGAGATCACTCGAGCATTGACCCCATCCCAAGCTCAGCTCTGGGCAAGCAGCCACTTTCCACACTAAGTGGGGCTGAAGTCACGTGGCTAGGGTCAGGGGTACCAGGGACAGCAAGCCGGGCTCAGGGAGCACCGCAGACACCCGGGAGGCCGCTCACCCATCATGCCTGTGCTGGTTGTTGGGAAGAGCCCTGGAATTAACCCAACTCCCCCTGCTCTCTCTCTCTGTCACTCTGACTCACGTACCAAGAGATCTGCAGCCATCAATCTCCAACTGGGTGAATAACCGTAATCACCGTGAGGGGGTTGGGGGAGGGACTGCAGAGGCTGGGGGGGGGCAAGGAGGACACAGACAAGGGGCAGGGAGGGGGCACAGAGACGTGGGGTGAGGGGGGCAGACCAGGAGGGAGGGAGATATCCATGGGAGTAGACTGAGGGGCAGAATAACTTCACCGTTTGGGATGGTGTTCCACGGTTTAGTGAGGTGGACATGACAGGACACGGAGATCCTGGACCCAGCGTGGGAATACATCCTGCCTGCCTGCCC
>NC_057750.1:7073063-7079978 GCF_004010195.1 Chiloscyllium plagiosum | reverse complement strand
GAGAGACAGAGAGAGACAGAGAGAGACAAGTGTAAAGTTGTGTGTGGTCAGTGGTGGAAGACACCATCGATTCAGCCTCCTGATTAGTTCTCAGGCTCTGGGCCTGGTGTGGAGCTGATTCTGACACACTAACTCTCACGATAGGAAGTGGGCAGCTACCATAACGTCGACAAGATCCGAGAGGAAGAGGTTTATCTTGCAATTCTATCGAAAACGTAAATACGAATCATCGATTCACAGACACGCACGGACACCTATCTGCATCACGATAAGGAGGTCAGACAGAAACCGGACTGCTCTCAGCAGGATTGAAACTGCTCGTATTAGAGTGCGTTTGCGTCTTTGTTCTCAGCATACCCCACTCAACCCCAAAAAGTACCAAATTACATCAAGCGCCTCAAGAAACAGCCACATAAACACAGCAGCTGCAAGAGCAGGTCAGAGGCTGGGGATACTGCAGCGAGTAGCTCACCTCCTAATTTCCCAAAGCCTGTCCCATCATCTACAAGGCACAAGTCAGGAGGGTGACGGAATACTCCCCACTTGCCCCTGGATGGGGGCAGCTCCAACAACACTCAAGAAGCTCAACACCATCCAGGGATAAAGCAGCCCCCGGTCGATTGGCACCACATCCACAAACATCCACTCCCTCCACCCCCTGACGCTCAGTAGCAGCAGTGTGTACCATCTACAAGACGCACTGCAGCAACTCACCAAAGATCCTCAGGCAGCACCTTCCAAACCCACAGCCACTTCCATCAGGAAGGACAAGGGGCAGCAGATACATGGGAACACCACCCCCTGCAAGTTCCCTCCCCATTCACCATCCTAACTTGGAAATACATCGCCGTTCCTTCACTGTCACTGGGATGCGAGCGTTACTGGCTAGGCCCAGCATTTATTGCCTGTCCCTAGTTGCCCCTTGAGAAGGTAGGTGGGGGGGGGGGCGAGCTGCCTTCTTGAACCGCTGCAGTCCGTGTGCTGTGGGTTGACCCACAATGCCCTGAGGGAGGGAATTCCAGGATTTTGACCCAGCGACACTGAAAGATACTGCCTCAGGGAGAGAGTTCCAGATCCCCAAAACACTCTGGCTCCCCCCTGCCCCAGCTCCTTTCTAACCCCAGCCCTAAAACAAAAATGCCCCCACACCCAGTTATGTATCTCTCCAAAACAGGTCCCTATTTCGGTCATACTCCCTGGAGTCCAAACAGTCTGAGGCAAGGGAGAGACACGTGATGCTCATTCACATTCTTGGGTTTGTATGGCCAGCATGCAGCAAGAATTAACAACGGGACGTGGAAAGTTTAACCAGCTTCAGCCCAAATATAGAGGGAGCTTAAAATGAACCCTGTTCAAATAAGGGGGGGCTTGTGACAATACTATGGTTTTTTTTTGCCCTGGCATTTTGTTTTTGGAAGGGAGGTCTTTCAGACAGAGGTACTTTGTCTATTTGGATCTGATAAAGTAAACAGCTTTCGAGGCCTTCGAGTTTTATTTTTAATATAAAAAGTGGAACAATAGAAGCAGCCCGAATGGGTGGGGTCAAGCTCCCACAGAACGAGGGTTTATAGCTTTTGTTTTTCAGGAGCAGCTGTTCCTAGGGTCTTGAAGCTGGATTTGGAAGCTGCAGGACATCTCTCCCTTCTCCTCACACTCTCTCTCTCTGTATTTTCACAAGTTGATTTGATCTATTATTGTCCCATGTAGCAAGGTACAGGAAAAAAGTTTTGTTTTCATGCAGTACAGACAGATCATACCATACAAAGGGCATTAGGGTGACAGAACAGAGCAAAGAGTACAATGTTACAGCTTCAGAGAAGGTGCACAAGGAGACAGATCAACGTGAAATCTGAAATTTGAGAGGTCCGTGGATAAGTCTGATAACGGCTTGGAAGAAACTGTTCTTGAATCTGTTGGTACATGTTTTCAAAGTTTTATACCTTCTGCTGGACAGAAGGTGGTGGAAGAGGGTCTTTGATGATGTTGGCTGCTTTCCTGAGGCCACAGGAAGTGTAGACGGAGTCAAATGATATTTTCGATGTTGATGTTTCTCCTCCTGCTGCCAGAATTACATGAGAGACAATTCCATTTTATTGAATCTGCCTCTTGCCAAAAGATGTGTTCATGGGATGTTACTACATTGGAACAGTAACTGTTTAGTTGAATAATCTATTATTCGGTTACATTTTCCAACAGAGTTACCAAAGGCCAATTATTTCTCTCTTTTGTTGTATTTTAACTACAGTGGATGAATAAAGTGTGTTTTGCCTCAAGACTGGCTGTCTGACCAATCAAATTGCATCAGCAACTCCTTACACTCATCTTTAGCTGAAAATGTGTTGCTGGAAAAGCGCAGCAGGTCAGGCAGCATCCAAGGAGCAGGAGAATCGACGTTTCGGGCATTAGATTCCTGAAGGGCTCATGCCCGAAACGTCGATTCTCCTGCTCCTTGGATGCTGCCTGACCTGCTGCGCTTTTCCAGCAACACATTTTCAGCTCTGATCTCCAGCATCTGCAGTCCTCACTTTCTCCTCGAAGATTTTTACACTCATCTTTAGGACAAGCAAGTGTCAGGGTGTCGGCTATCTTCTTCATATCTTTTGAGGGGGTCTGGTCCGATCTATAACAGCCTTAAACCTGGGACTTACGGGCCAGAGGTGGAGATATTACTCCTGTGCCAAAACAGCCTTTTTCCTGGTCAAGTACATGCCCTTTCTCCCCTGAATTAGGGGACCAAAAAAGAGAAGATCTCTCTCTCAGCTACTGTTTTCTCTGGATTTCATCTGATCTATTATTGCCCCATGTACCTAGATACAGTGAAAAGTTTCGTTTTGCACGGATTACAGACAGATCACACTGCGCAGAACGCACTAGGGTGGTAGAAGAGAGAGTGAGGAATACAAGGTTACGCCTTTAGATGATAGAGAGCGAGACTAACATGATACTTGAGAGGTACATTGACAACTCCGATAATGGCAGGAAGAGGCTGCTCTTGTTGACCCTCCAATCTTGTAACGTTCTGGCCGATCTATCTAACCCTCCTCCGACATCACCAAACCAAATCACCTGGGTGTCATGGTGCTGGTCAGTGGGAGCTTGCTGTGCACAAATCTGTGGTCATGCTCCGTGCACGACGGGCCACTGTGGGACTGAGCTAACAGAATTCGCCAAACGCTTCAGGTGATGGGTTACTTGGCACAAAGCCAAACCTTGCCAGTGGGTTTTGTGGACATTTGGAGTTGGGGCACAGGGCAGAGAGACATTCCACAAGTCTGTGTCATCACATTTCTCTATAGCCCTCCCAAAGTCCAAAGGTGAGGGTGGATTGGCCATGCTAAATTACTGCATAATGTTCAGGGACGTGCAGGCTAGGTGGGTTAGCCATGAGAGTTGCAGGGTTACAGGAATAGGGTAGAGTAGGGTGGGGTGGGGGGAGCTGGGTCTGGATGGGATGCTCTTCGGAGGGTCGTTGCAGTCTCAATGGGCTGAACGGCCTCTTTCCAGACAGTGGGGATTCTATGATTCAATGAGCAAGTAGGGCAGTAGATCGAGAAGCTCTCTGACCAGGGACGTGCTTGACCATTCACCTTTGATTAAGCGGCTGGACAGCCGGTTGGGCTCCCTGTCCGACCCAGAACACTGGAGGGTATGGGGGAATTGAACTTCGGATTGGGGAATCTCCCCAGAGTTGGTTCAGTTCATGGGTGGGGCAGGCTGAGGAGGAGTGAACATCCCACATCCTGCCACACTGTCGGCCGAACTGTTAGGATCTGAGAAGCACTTATTTTATTGTTTTTTTTAAATTTCATTCATGGGACGTGGGCATCACTGGCTGAGCCCAGCATTTATTGTCTTGTCCCTAATTACCCCTTGAGAAGGTGGGGGTGAGCTGCCGTCTTGACTCACTGCAGTCCCCTTAGGGAGGGAATTCCAGGATTCTGACCCAGCGATGCCGATGGCACGGCGATACGTTTCCCAAATCAGGATGGTGAGTGGCTCGGAATTGATGACTTAGCCCTCCAACAGCTGCCCCTATCCTTCAGCAATGGAGGGGATAAAGGCCCAC
Source organism: Chiloscyllium plagiosum (assembly GCF_004010195.1). Lineage (NCBI taxonomy): Eukaryota > Metazoa > Chordata > Chondrichthyes > Orectolobiformes > Hemiscylliidae > Chiloscyllium > Chiloscyllium plagiosum. The sequence goes on along the minus strand of NC_057750.1, from coordinate 7,075,912 downwards.
ATTTGAGAGGTGCTCCCTCCATGAACTTTTAAAAACTGTGTCATTTATGGGGTCCCTGATTAAATGGAGATTTTTGGGTGAGCTCCCCTTGAACTGGGGCAGAGGGCAAATGGTACAACTAACCAAGATGCTGATTGCAAAACTGACGTGTACTCTGACCATAGAAACAAACTGCAGAAGGCACACTGTAGAGACGGTAACATGGAAGCATATGAACGGCTAAGAGGAAGCGAGAGATGCGGGTACAGCTACAACACGTATGGACAACTAGAGCAGAACCCCCATTGTCCGAACGAGATGGGCAGGGAGCATTTAGTGCGGATAACTGATCGTTCAGATTATAGGAAATAAGCGGTAATTTAGGAGCGCTGGTCACCTGAAACGTTTCTCAGTTATCTGGCAATGCACGCCATAATGCCGTTTAACCGATAATTGAACGCGGAGTTGCCTAATGGTGTTTTTACAGAACCTCGAGATGAGGTCCGGATAACCGAGGTCCTACTGTAGATGGATAGGGAAGGTTGAGGGGGGATATGGACCAAACACGGGCAAATGGGACTAGTTTAGTCCAGGGAACCTGGTCAGCGTGAACAGGGCTGGGCTGAAAAGCTGGATTCTGGATCAGTGGTGCTGGAAGAGCACAGCAGTTCAGGCAGCATCCGAGGAGCAGCGAAATCGACGTTTCGGGCAAAAGCCCTTCATCAGGAATAAAGGCAGAGAGCCTGAAGCGTGGAGAGATAGGCGAAAGGAGGGTGGGGGTGGGGAGAGAGGCTTCCACCTGGTGTCACCCTACCTGGAAGAACAGGAATACACTGGATTTGATTTATTGCCATCACATGGACCTAGATATAATGACAGGTTTTGTTTCATATGCTGTACAGGTAGATCAGACCATACAAAGCTTGAAGAGAGTGCATCTGAACACAGCAAAGAATGCAAGGTTAAGACTGAACAGGAAGTGTATAAAAGGTTAAGATTAGATTTGAAATTTGAGCTTCCGGCCTATCACCCTCACCTTAACCTCCCTCCACCTATCACATTTCCAACACCACTCCCCCAACTCCCTCCTCCCTACCTTTTATCTTAGCCTGCTTGGCACACCCTCCTCACTCCTGAAGAAGGGCTTATGCCCGAAACGTCGATTCTCCTGCTTCTTGGATGCTGCCTGACCTGCTGCGCTTTTCCAGCAACACATTTTCAGCTTTGAAATTTGAGTGTCAACTATAGACCCTAAGGAGTATCTGGTGTCTTTGTCCTGAATTTTAAACATTTGGGAGGGGGGGAGGGGAGTATGGGACAGGGTTATTGCTCAGAACGCTAGCTGCAACTTCCCTTCCCATGCGTTTGAGTTTTGCACTGGCTGTACAACACACTCCGAAGGTGAATGATCAGGCTGAGCGTGTGCGTGCACACAGGGAGCTAAGCTGACAGGGCTGCTCTGCGCTTTTATTAGAAGCAGCAAGTCTGTGGTAAGTTCACAGGCGCCAGAGTCCTCCTTTCAAACCCAAAACGGATTTGACACTTTCTTCAAAACACAAAAAAGGTGCGCGCGGTGGCCCCAAGAGGTGAAAGCGATGTGGAAATATGGGATTCTGTCAAGAGTCAGGCTCCAAGCTCCATTTCAGAGTCAGCTCTGAACCCAGGCTGGGAGGAAGTCAGGACTGCTGCTCAGCGTCTAAAAAGAGAGAGAGAGCATAGTGCTGGAAAAGCACAGCAGGTCAGGCAGCATCCGAGGAGCAGGAGAGTCGACGTTTTGAGCATAAGCTCTTCATCAAGCTCGGATCAGACAGGGATTCCTGATGAAGGGAATATGCTCGAAATGTTGACTCTCCTGCTCCTCGGATGCCGTCCGACTGGCTGTGCTTTTCCAGCACCACACTTTCTGACTCGGAACCCAGGCTGATCAACCCATTGTGCCAACCCAAGGCCAGCCCAGGCCATCAGTAAGCACTGGCTAACGTTCAGAAAGTGAACCGGGATGGGGAGTGGGGGAGGGGGACACACTACTGGGAGAAAGACTGAAACCCTCGATGGACTGTAGCAGGCTACAAGTGTACAATCAACCAAACCAGTCATCATCAGAAGGACAGCAAGGGGGCAGCCAGCTCCACTTCTAGAGCTGGCAGCAGCTCAATGGCTCAATGTGGCATCACAAGGAATCGCAGGGGTTTGCAAATATAAATTTAAGCCAAGGCTGGTGTTTCAATCATGCCCCAACCACCCCTCCCAAACTTGACCACCAACTGAACCGTGCCCAGGCCGGCGAAATCGGTGATGCCCTGCCCTGTCGAACAGCTTGATCGGCAAAGCTCACGGGTAAAGAAACGTCAAGGTGGGGGGCTACTTTGAAACGGAGCAGGTTCACTCTGAGGGAAAAGCCACCGGGTTCCAGAGGAAGCTCAGGCCAGAGACCCCACCCGAGCGAGCAGCCCTTAGTTGGAGGGAGCTGGGTGGAGCCTCAGGGGACAGGCCCCTATGTAAGTCACCGGGATAATCCCGGGGAGGAAAAGCAGAGCAAATGGAGCCCATTGCTCTCTAGGTTTTGAGAGGGAGGAATGCCTCTCCATGGGGGGGATTCCATTACCAATTGTGCAGCCAAGAATATGACAGCCCATTATTCAGGGCGATCACTCTGGACTGAGAGATATGATTTCAGTCAGAGGTTTGCGAATGTTTGGAAATCCCTAAACTCAGACGGTCAGGAATATGGTGTGAACACCAACTGCATTTGAGACAGGGATGGTTCAGAAAAGATTTACAAGGATGTTGCCAGGGTTGGAGGATTTGAGCTACAGGGAGAGGCTGAACAGGCTGGGGCTGTTTTCCCTGGAGCGTCGGAGGCTGAGGGT